>NW_008660411.1:314-6236 GCF_000695815.1 Acanthisitta chloris
TTGACTGAGGCTTTGCCATTTAGAGCCATTCCTGGATCCTGAGGTCTCCAGGATCACCCTTGCCTGTCTCCCTCAGTGCAGGCACAGGGATGTGGCTTTGGGGCTTGTTTTTCTGCAGCTGCCCAGCAGCACTGCCCAGAACAATCCTGCTGGGCACAGAGCCATGGCTTTAGAAAATGCCACATAGTCCTGAGCTGGGTTTCCTCAGCAACAGCTCCATGGAGTGTGCCAGTGCCAAGCCTCACTCTGAGAGATTCCCAGGCATCAAAAGGACCTCCAGAGGTGCTTTAGGTATCTCAAAACAAGCTCCAGGTCTCATCTTTGTGGAGTCTGAAGGGTTCAGCTAAAGATTTATGAAGAGGATGGTAAAGACCTTGGAAAAGGAATGTGGATAGTGCTGCAGATCTTGGCACATCGTTCTGCAGCAGAGGTGAGGGTTATGGAATGGTTTGGGTTGGAAGGACCTTTTAGCTCGTCTAATTCCCCCCCCTGCCATGAGCAGGGACACATTTCACCAGCCCAGGATGCTCAGAGCTCCATCCAACCTAGCCTGGAACACTTCCAGGGATGGAGCAGCCACAGCTGCTCTGGGATGTCACAAGCTTCTCTGCCTTCCACACCTTGGACCTCCTCATGTTCCTCCTCCAACACAACAGCCCCAGAGCCAACTCTACGCACTGATTCTTCCCTGTGAGGCCCTGGAATGGAATGGCTCTAAAGTGAAAGAATGTAGGGCTGGGTTGGATATTGGGAAGGAATTGTACCCTGTGAGGTGCTGAGGCACTGGCACAGGTTGCACAGAGAAATTGTGGCTACTCTATCCCTGCGAGTGTTCCAGGCCAGGTTGGATGGGGCTTGGAGCAACCTGGGCTGGTGGAAGGTGTCCCTGCCCATGGCAGGGGGTGGATGAGATGATCTTGAAGGTCTTTCCAACCCAAACCATTCCATATTCCTATGATAACACCATTACTTAACCCTTAGCATATCCCCAAACTCTCAGGAATCTGCACAGCATCATCATTTGGTATCTTTTGGCATGAATTCTGACCTTCCAGGACCTGAAGGAGCTGCAAGAAAGATGGGAAGAAGACTGTTGACAAGGGCCTGGAGTGGCAGGACAAGGGGGAATGGCTTTCCACTGCCAGAGGGCAGGGAGAGATGGGATATTGGGAAGGAATTCCTCCCTGTGAGGATGCTGAGGGGCCGGAATGGATTTTCCAGAGAAGCTGTGGCTGCTCCATCCCTGGGAGTGTCCCAGACCAGGCTGGATGGAGCTTGGAGCATCCTGGGCTGGTGGAAGGTATTCCTGCCTGGCAGGGGTGGAATGGGATGAGCATTAAGATCCCTCCAACCCAAACCAGTCTGGGATTCTCTGCCTGGTGCAGGCACAACCACAGTTCTTAGATCAGTTGGCTCAGACTGCTCAGTCACTGATTATTTCCTCCTTTCCGTGAAGGAAAAAAAATATCTCTCCATCCCTCTCTGCTTGACTTCTGCATCATCCACCAGCACAGGCCTTTCAAACCCTCCCGGTTTCAGGTTCCTCCTCCATTCAGCCCATCCGAAACAAAAGGATTTGCATAAGAAAGAGGCAAAGAAAAGCAAACCCACAGGCTTTGACAAAGCATGAAAAGAGAAGTGTTTCTGCCGAGAGCATGGAAGCTCAGCCCTGACTCCCTTCCCACCTTCCCTGGCTGTGCCAGTGAAACCAGCAGGGATTTTTTTTTTTTGCACTGCTCTTGGCACAATTGGGTCTCTCCTCCTCCAGCTCAGCTTCTGCCTTATCTCATTCCCCGCAGGAGCACATGGTGTTGCCAGGGCGATGTGAGTCAGTGCCGCTGGCACAGGCTGGGGCAGAGCTCTGTCAGCATCCCCGGCGAGCAGGAGGCAGAACAGCTCCTCCCGCAGCCCCAAACCCGCAGGACTGAGCCTCTGTCAGCCTCGAGAGGCTCCCGAGGGATTTGATCTCACCCTCATTGAAATGCAGTCACTGGCTCTGGAGCGTTCAAGGAGCTGGGCACGGAGCCCCTGTGGTTACACCCTTATTGTCAGCGCTTGGAAAGGCTCCAAACACTCCTCAAAGCCAAGCCAGAGCTTCCCAGAGCTTCCAGGGCTGGAGAGTCAGTCTGGAGAGGAGCTGGGGAGGGGCTCAGCCTGGAGAAAAGGAGGCTCAGGAGGGATCTGAGCTCTCCATAACTCCCTGACAGGAGTTTGTAGCCAGGAAGGATCAGGCTCACCTCAAGTTGTACCAGGTTGGACATCAGGAGGAATTTCTCCATGGAAAGGGCTGTCAGGTATTGGAATGTGCTGCCCAGGGAAGTGGTGGGGTCACCATCCATGGAGGTCTTCAAGACACAGCACCTGGAGGTGTTCATGGCACTCTGGGCTAGTTGACAAGGTGGAGATGGGTCACGGGTTGGATTTGATGATCTTGGAGGTCTTTTCCAACTTAAATGATCCAGTACCTGAAGGGGCTACAAGAAAGATGGAGAGAGACTATTGACAAGGGCCTGGAGTGGCAGGACACAGGGAATGGCTTCCCACTGCCAGAGGGTAGGGAGAGATGGGATATTGGGAAGCAATTCCTCCCTGTGAGGTGCTGAGGCACTGGAATGGATTTCCCAAAGAAGCTGTGGCTGCTCCCTGTGAGTGTTCCAGGCCAGTTTGGATGGGGCTTGGAGCATCCTGGGCTGGGCTGGAGGAACCCTGCCCAGGGCAGGGGTGGCACTGGGTGCTCTGTGAGGTCCCTTCCCACCCAAACCATGACTCTATGTCTCTCCTCAACCCAACAGGAGAGACCCCAGAGCTTTTCACCACTCCCAAATTTGGCTCTGATATAAATCCCTTGAGGGGAAGAACACCCAGAACTCTCCCAAAGCTCAAGAGCCCAAACTCAGCTATTTTCTGCCAGTCCAAAACACCAAACCACAACCAACCAATGCCCAGAGGAAGTGGCAAAGGCACAAAAGCTTCATCCTGCCCCAAGACTCTGGGCAAAGCCTTGGACAGACCTCACCCAGCAGCTCCTGCCCCACACCAAGTCATACAGGGGGAAAATACTCAGCTATGGAAAACAATTTAGCACCAGACAGAATTTTTAGGCTTCCATGTAAGATACCAACCCCTTTTTTTTCTTTTTTTTCCAAGCAAGGGAAGCATTTACACCATGAGCTTTGCCCCCCTCCTTCAGCACTCTCAGGCTGAACAGCTTTTCCCCCACCACAAATTGACACCTCCAAGGCAACTGCTTGTAGTAAAAATGATATATTGTGTCAAATAAAACAATCCTTCTGTGTACAAATTGAAACATGACCAAAAATAAACCTCTTTGAATAACACTGTGTAAAAAAAAAAGAAAAAAATGAAAAAAACAAAAAGTGCTTGGGCTCTTCTACTCTTAGAGTTCTAGAAGCAATAAGCTCAACCAAAGGCATTAGTAAACACCTAAACTGCACTGCAGGACTCAGGTAAGGCACACAATTAGTTATCTGGAGGGGGAAATAGTCCTGGACAGAGTTCAGCACTGTCAACAAGTTCCTCTTCCCTCTGGTCTGAGAAGTTGAGGGTGATTTTAGCTTCAAGGAAAAGCTCTGGGAAACATCATCACCACCAGGCTCAGCTCTGAGTTCCCTCAGTGCTGCTCTAAAACACATCAGTAAATGCTTGAGAGCAACTTCTTAGCTCCTTCTCCTCCAGTTTTCTCCTAGGTGGTTTTTTTTATCCAAGTTCTAGACACCTCTAACCCACCAGTAAGTGATTGGCAGGTTCAGTATGGGCTGAGGAGTCACACACCAATGCTCACAGGCAACATCAAAAAAAGTCTTAAATTCTGAGTAATCTGAGTTATTCTCAGCCTTCTGCAAACCATTTTTGGCTCCTGTGGTTATTGCCAGGAAGGAGGTGAGAAATAGAAACCAATTTAAATGTTTAGCTCATCACAAATCAGATATAAAAAAAACACGATCCCAAACAAATTCTCATTTTGTTTCCCTCTTACACAGAGAAAAAATGGCCTCAAAAACCAACAGGCACAAAATTTCCAGTGGCATCTTAAGCAATGAGGAGTTTTATAGAGATGGATTGTTTTATTTCTGATCTTCACTTCTTGTACTGATCCTTTTCCATCCGAGTTTTCAGTCTTGACAGCACTGACAGCACAGATCCCAGGGATGACCAGGAAGGTCAGAGCCAGCACAGATCCCAGGGGGGATCAGGAAGGTCACTAGGCTTTCTCACTCTTAAACTGAAGGATTCCAGGCACTTAGTTCTTGTTCTAACCATGTCTGAGTTACCCAACTGTGATTTGTTCTACTTAAACCCAAGATGCAGAGGATCACCAGGGCTCTGATCCCATGGAGGAGTCAGCTGGAAGCGTCTCCATGTGTGCAGGATCTGCCTCCTGAGCAGTTCCTCAGCCAAACTGTTCTGTACTGAGCACCAGGAAAGCTGTTCCTGCCCTGCCTGGATCACCTGCACAGCTAGGTCAGGGAGGTGAGGTCTGCCAGGCCTCTGCTTCCCTCCACCGCTCCTCCCACTGGAGATTCTGGGCTCAGATCCCTCAGGATGAGTCATCTCTGCAGAGCAGTTCTCCGAGAACAACTGGGAGTGACTAGCAGAGGTTCCCATTTCCCTGGGCACCTTCAGGATGAGAACACAAACCTGACTGGAAAATAAGCCAGAGCACCATTCCCACCTGGATTTTAACAAGCCAGGACACTCCAAGCTGTGGTTTCTACAGGCAGTGCTGCTTCCAGCAGGAAAATGCTGCATGTCCATGCACTGCTGCCACAGGAACCACAACCTGGCCCTCACTGACCTGTCCAGATCCCACCTGCAGCTGCTAACTGCTCCGTTAGATAAACTGGTACAAGGACTCCACATGAATTTTGCTGGGAAAACAATCTATTCCATGAGAAGACAAGAAATCCAGCCCAGCTCTGCTCACTGACTCCACACACAGCCAAGGCTGCAGGTCCTGACTCTCCTGTCCTGCTCTTTCTTTGCTGTGGGTTCAGAGAGCAGCAAAGTCTTCTTGTGCAAACCACTGGGAAAACCAGGAACGAAGTCAGGCTGGGCACAGCTTCAGCAAATGTTGTACACAGTTCAGGACACATCTTCCAGGGGGCAAGTGGCTGAAGATAAATACTCCAAAGTGCAGGGCAGGAATTGGTATCTGTAACCAAGGATGGGTTGAGAAAATTACAACAAACCAAAGTACAACTGTTACTGTGCCTGAAGTTCAAGATCCAGAATCAAGGGAACATCATTCTAAGCAAAACCAATTGGCAAAGTTATTCATTCCCTCACAATGTCCTCTCAGGTGCCAAACACCCTCTGAGAGTGTCACCACTGAGCTTTGGTTAACCAACAGCTGTTCACAGGGTTTGGCCTTTTTTCCCAGAGCAACTCTCTGTTCAGGTGACTGAATCCTTCTTCCTCCTAAAGGGTGACTTGAGTCTTTTCCACATGCTGCTTTTGGGCTTGGATTTTCTCTCCATGGCCATCACTGCTTCCTTCTCCTTCCGGCGGATCTCCCTGACCAGCGCGTGGAAGACGTCGTCGATGTAGTAGCGATAGGCCGCGGAGGTCTCAAAGAAGGGACAGTTGAACTCTCGGGCCAGAGCAGAGCCTTCCTCCTTGGAGACCTGCAAAACAAGTGCAACTGGTCAAGAAAGCCAAACCCAGGAAGTTTCTATCCTTGCCATTCCTTGTTCTGCTCCTCCTGTCGCTGTGCCTGGATGCTCAGGGCAGCTCCTTCCACCCATCCCCAAAGCTTTCTCTACAAACCTGTTTGGCTTTCACTCAGAGTTTCAGGATGTGTGAAGGGGTTGGGATGGAGCTTAGAGATCATCCAGTCCCAACCCTCTGCCCCAGGCAGGGACACCTCCCACCAGAGCAGGTTGCTCAAGGCTTTAGCCAATG
>NW_008660411.1:6491-9119 GCF_000695815.1 Acanthisitta chloris
CTGTTCATTCCAGGTTGTACAAAGCCTTGAACAACCTGCTCTGGTGGGATCTGTCCCTACCCGGGGCAGGATGTTGGGACTGGATGATCCTTAGATCCATTCCAACCCCTCCACAGCCTCTGAAGCTGTGCCATGTGCTGCCTGTGGCCCTTACCTGGCGCAGCTGGGCCAGGTCAGACTTGTTGCCCACAAGCACCACTGGGGTGTCGTCGTTGCGGCGAACGCGGTAGATGAGCTGCTTGAACTCCCGAACCTCGTGGAAGCTGCGTCGGTCTGTGATGGAGTAGCAGATGATGAATCCCTCACCAGCCCTCATGTACTGGTCTCTCATGGCTGTGAACTCTGCCTAGAAACAGATCATTGCATTTTAATTGCAGAAATTCCTAGTATCAGTGTGTGTGAAGGCGTTGGGATGGAGCTTAGAGATCATCTAGTCTCAACCTCCTGCCCTGGGTAGGGACATCTCCCACCAGAGCAGGTTGCTCCAGGCTTTAGCCAACCTGGAGTGAACAGTGACAGGGCTGGGGCAGCCACAGCCTCCCTGGGCAACCTGGGACAGTGTTGCACCACCCTCACAGGGAAAAACTTCTTCCTAATATCGAATCTCAACTTCCTCCCTTAATTTCTCCCTATTGCTCCTTGTCCTGTAACTGCAGCTCCTAAGCAAGTCCCTCTGCAGCTTCCCTGGAGCCCCTTCAGCTCCTGGCAGGTTGTTCTGAGGTCTCCACATAACCTTCTCTTCTCCAGTCTGAACAGCCCTGACTCTATCCATAGGGAAGTTGCTCCAATCCTCTTATCAGCTCTGTGGCCTCATCTGGACTTGCTCCAACAGTTTCATGTCCTTCTTACATTGAAGGCACCAGAACTGTCTCACCAGAGCAGAGCAGAGGGAGAATCAGCTCCTTGGACCTGCTGCCACACTCCTGTGGATGCAGCGCAGGACAGGGTTGGTTTCTGGGCTCTGAGCTCACCCTGCAGCCTTTGTGGTGTTCCTCATTCCAACCCCAAAAGTGCAGGACCTGTGTCACCCCCTGGGCCTTCTCACACAGGACCAGCTGATCTCCAGGTCTTCCTCACCACAAAACCCACCCTGACATGTGAGTTACCAGCCCAGAGGGTGATCCTGGGCAGGAGGGAGAAAGGCCCAGCACAGTGACACAGGCACTGGCAGCATGTGAGGCTTCCAAGAAGAGCTCAAACCCAATTTGGAATCCCAGATATCTGCAGGGTTTCTGTCTCCACACCTGACTGCTCAGCACTCTCTCAGTCCCCTGGTGACCACTCATACCTGTCCTGCTGTGTCCAGGATATCCAGGTTGGCAGGTTCATCATCAATGCGGATCCGGATTTTGTAGGCATCCTCTAGATTCCAGCAGGTTGGAGAGAACAGGGTTGGGATGCAATTCCAAGACTCATCAGTCATCAGTTCCCAAACAGGATGCCATCCCAGAACCACCCAACCTGCTCACAGCACTGAGCTACCTCAGCCTGAGCTTTCACCTGAACCTGTGATTGTTCTGGTATTGATTTAGCCTTCCCTGTGCCAAAATCATCCTATTGCTGACAGAGATGTGGCCATAGCCTAGAGATCTGAGACACCTTGGGGAATTCCATGGCCCTCCTGGTCTTTGATCCCACACCTCGACCTGCTCCAGGAGCTCCATGTCTCTCTGGTCCTGAAAATCCCACAACTGGACACAGCCAGGAATTCCATGTCCCTCCTACCCTATCATCCCAGACCTTGACCTGCTCCAGGAGTTCCATATCTCTCCTGTCCTGAGGATGTCAGACCTGGACACAATACTCCAGGATGAGCCTCCTCAGGGCTGAGCAGAGGGACAGGATCACTCCCTGACCTGCTGGCAATGTCCTTCCTAATAACTGATCACAGATATTGAGGTCCTCAACCTACAGATTTATTTACACTGAGCACTTTCAAGCTCTGCAGCAGCTTCCCCTGCCCAGGGAGATGAGCAGCAGAGAGCAGAGCAAGGTTTCCTACCGATGGTTGGGTCGTGGTCCTCAGGGAAGCGGTGGCTGATGAACTGCATGGTCATAGCTGTAGAGAGAGAGCACAGACAGCACTGACACTTGGGGCCTGGCTCAGGGCACACCAGACAGACACAAGCCACTCAGGGCACAGCTGGGAGGGATGAGGGTGAAATGGATGACATCCAGGGATGCAGACAGAGCAGGTGGAGGAAGGAAGTGACACCAGGAGGGGCTGAGATATCCTGGACAGGCTGACATAGCCCAGAGGAACTGAGGTATCCTGGAGAGGCTGAGATATCCCAGAGGGACCGAGAACAGCCTGAGAGGGGCTGAAACATCCTGGTGGGACTGAGACAGCCCAGAAGGGCTGAGACATCGTGGTGGGACCGAGAACAGCTTGGGAGGAGCCGAGACATCTTGGTGGAACTGAGACAGCCCAGAGGGGCTGAGACATCCCAGAGGAACCCAAATATCCTGGTGGGACCAAGACAACCTGGGAAGGGCTGAGACATCTTGGTTGGGCTGAGACATCCCAGAGGGACCAAGACAACCTGGTGGGACTAAGACAACCTGGAAGGGGCTGAGACATTCCTACGAGGCAGCACGGCGCCCAGCCCAGGCCGGTGATCAGGGAAC
>NW_008660412.1:0-13689 GCF_000695815.1 Acanthisitta chloris
AATAAATACCAAACATCACTTTCTTGATCATTTCTGTTTGGTTCTGTTCACATCTGTTCTGCGTTTCACTAACTACATTGGCTTCCCCAGAGCAACTAGCCCCAATTTATTGGATTCTTTTAGCTTTCTTTTATTTTTCTAGACTTTTAAAGATTTAAGATTTTTTTCTATTAATATATATCTCATTATTAAACAAGCAAAACAAATTTAATTACTTCATCTCATATCAGTTTTAATGGGTTTGGAATAAAGGGATCCTTCTGCCCTGGGGGACAAAAAATACATTTCAGTGGTATTCTTTGTCTAAATTACTTGCTAGACAAACAGATGAACTGTCTTATATAAAAATACGGTCATTAAACTCAAAGATGGACTCAGTGGGTGTGTTAAATTTAGGAGTTAGCAGAGGTAGATTAAAAGTATTTCTGCATTTTAGAAAATATTATGATATTTGCATGGAAGAATGTTTTTTTGTAAATGTAATATGAGTACTAAAAGAAAAATTGTACTGAAAAGGAAATGTCACTAAATACAACAATTTTTTCCTTGAATCCTCAGGATTCTGGCGTATACTATTACCATTCCACTGTTACTACTGCTACATCTGTTACTCACCTTAAGGTGTGTACGTTACAACAGTATACCTTTCTTATCTTTTGGGTTTTTTCTGACCATTTGTAGTCAATGGGATGATTTCCGCTGTTTATGGGCATTTTAAATTTCTTAAGAGATAGGATTACAACAGAGCAGTTATACTTCAAAATGACTAGGTATCAGTAAAGACTGCAAAAGCACTGATTTTGTGTTTCCACTGCAAAAGATCAGTATGGGGGAAGGCAGATGCAGTAATTCATTTTAGAAAATGATAAAAAACATGGATAATATAAAAAAGATTGCATTAAAAATGAACAGCCTAGATGACATTAAAAATATCACAGCTTTCTTAGTAACAGGACTTCTTAACTGGTTTTAATCTCTTTGTGTGTTTTTAAGTGTTTGCAGTAATCCAATTACCTATTTTTGCTTTATGCCTGTAGTATGAAATGAAAGTTTCATGACTGATCACTCTTGGGAAAGAAAATAAAGAGAATCCAGCTTATAATAGTTTCAATCTGGAGTTAAATACACAACTGGCCTCTAACTAATTATTTCCCCTTTATAGCAGCATATCTGAATTTTTTTGTGAAATGGAGAAAATAGTATGGGGTGTCACAAGATGTTTATTAGAAACAGAAAAAGCCAAAGGAAGTTTCATCTCTCTGCAACTGGAACAATCAAAAGGGAATAAGGGCCCTTCAGCTGAAGGATATTAATTTGTATCTACTATATTTGAAGATTTAATATGGAAGCTGTAAATAAGCAAATTACCAGCTGTCAGAAAAATTTTCATTATTAATTTAAATGAACATCCTTTAGGCAAGCTAACATTTTGTTAGCTTGCAGGCTAGTTCTACAATGGAAAATGCATAAATAAACAGTTAATTAATTTCAAAGTTCATTTTTCCATGTTTTTACCAATATAAAAATAAACTTTTATATCCAAAACACTGTTTATAAGAATGAACAACATGATGAGTGGCCTCCCTGTATGATACATGATTAAACAGATTCTTGTTCTTCTGTTTGTCCCCTTTCTTTCTTTAAAGGTGACTTTTCTATTATGGAATTTGGTTAGAACACATTAGCCTTGTGAAGGTCAAACTGTAAAGCTTTTTATCATGAATCTGAGGCAGATAAAAGCTACTCTGTGATTTATGTTTGTATACTGTACAAAATGTCAATTATGAGAAGTAACCTTCGTCAGTTTCTCAAAAAATTCTGTCCGAGAGATGACCTCAGTGGCTGAAACCACAGTTTGTCCTCTGTAACTCATAAAAGGTTCTGCTAAATATGTTTTACTGCCCAGAAAAGGAACCTTTTAGATGCACTTGTTTACATCACACCTTTTTGAGGATGTCTACAGAGTCCAGATGAGAGTAGAGGGAAGACACTGCTGTAGCACCTACTAAGCTTCTATGTCCATGTAGGGAATTACTACACTTCACAGAGACCTAAGGCAGATCATAAAAAGGAGGAGTTTGTTCACTATTAATTACCTCTCTGCTGTCATAATTTGTCTACAATTCAGATAACTGCATATAATAGCTTTGTATTTTCACCAAGTATAAGCATATGAAAATGGATCTTTATATATTAATACAAAAGTTAGATGATTCACATGTTATTTTTTCCTTATTCACATCATTCCATGATGTGTGTGGGAAAAATAAGAATAAGAGAAAAAATATATATCAAAGAATAAACTTTGACTAAAGAAAATTGTCATGAGCTCGTCATGTTCATGGTCTATAATTCTAATTAGTCACTGCCGTATTTGAAAAGATAACTGGAGAATATGTCTAAGAAAGAGTTTAAAAAGTCACAAGGAGAAAGTTTCTTTTAGTTCCACAGTCAATCTTTTAATTCCATTGGGGAGGCAGGGCACAAACACAAAAACATAATTTCTCTCTTTTCATTCCTTGTACAGACATTAGTATTCCAGCATAGGCTATGTATAGAGCAATATAATGACTTCTCTGCTAATGAGGATGTACAAGATGCTTCAAGACTTCAAACTCATACAGGAAATACCAGACATCTCTTGAATCCATGGCCATTGCTCAGCATCTGGGCAGTCAGTAAAATATTCAGCCCTTTTTACTGAAGCACAACTACTTCTAAGCTAGCAAAGGCATTTTCCTGAGATAGAGATAATCTAAAAATTATAGGTCTGAGAGCAAACAACTAATTTACAGATCATAGCTTTAGTGGAAGCAAGTTGGAAGGAGTGCAGAAACAGTATGTGGCAAAGCTTGAAACAACCTCTACATTCCTACTTCTGTTCAATCAAACTGCACAAGTCATAACTTCACTACAATTGTATTTTCTTGAAGGATTTGCTGACACTGGTCTCTGGGCTTGTACTCTATATTATTGCTCCTGCAGAGAAGTCATAGTGCAAAGGGGCAAATATTGACTTGTACTTGGAATTTATACACTGATCCTTCTTTGTAGCAAGGTCTCAGAAAATAAATAACTTACAGTTGTACATGAAGTACTGTAATTATGATCTCCCCTAAAGAATTTGCACTGTATATAATGATTACTGTTTGAAAAATAAATTCTTGTTCCTCTGCTAAAGGATGTTTGTAGTACATTATGTTTTGACAAACATAATATTTATTTTACTATTTAATGCAACAAAATACAGTCATCGGTGTTTATCTGTCCTTTTTAGTAATTTTCACACTAGTTTTTCTTTGACAAATATTTTAAAATATTATATCTGTTTGGAGAGTCTTGTAAAAATCAATATATTCCTGAAGTTTCAAAAAAAAAAAAAAAAAGACATATTCATATTTTCTAGTGAGGCAAAGAACCACAGAGAAACTAAAATAGCATTATGAAAAAAGAGTTTTAGGCAAAATTATATTTTACAACATATCTCTCAATAAAACAAACATTAGTAACATTTTGCTTCTGGTGATTATACCTGATTATAATGTTTATTTACAGTACAAAATAATAAAGCTTACTGATCTCTGCACATAAAATCGTGGTAAACAAAAACATGCAGCCAAACAAGTTAAGTCAGGGCTTATCCAGAGGCTATTAAGCATTTATAATAAACTATGTGAAAGATTTACAAAGCCACAGGCTTATCTGGGACTGCTGTGAAACACAGCTCTCTCCACTGGGTTTAATTCAGAATCATGTGATGTTCTCAAAGGGTAAACTCAAATCTTGCTTGTATACGATATCTTAAAAAGACATAGTTTTACATTTTTCAGAGGAAGCACACAGAGTAGTGCTTTGCATTAACTGTAACTATGTCTCACAGTTAATACTCTGAGAAATTACACAGAATTATTTAACGCTTATTCCATTATTTATATGAAATTCATAAAGAACCTTCAGAGTAACAATTACTGTTTATTTACTTAGTAAACAGATGTCTGAATTTATTTCCTGTATTTTGATGAGTCCTCAAATATTACCCCTTTCAATTATTTTATGGCCTGTATTGATTTGCTATCTCACTTAGAGAATACATACAGTAACCACATTTTAAATTTTATTGCAACTATTTTTTGAAAGAAATTCAGTCATAGAATAGGATTAAAATGCAAGCCTTTAAAATCACACTACAATGACATAATTACTTCAAAGACAGCAACATAAACAGATCATATCCATGAATTTACACACATAGACTCATGTCGATCATAGTTTTTTTTAAAGATTGCTTGTTCTTTGAAAAAGGTATGTTGGGAAATAAAGGAATAAGTTAAGTTTATGGGTAAGCATTCTAACCGTTATCTTGGATTGCAGTTCAAAAAGAACAATCTTTTAATTCTTTTTCTTAATTCTAAAAGAGATCTTTAAATGCTCTCCTATTCACAAATTATCCAGAAATATGTCTTCAGGGAGAAATTATACAATGCTGCTCTTCCTCATGCAAAAGCCTTTGAATGTTCTATTTCTTATCAGCAAAGTAAAGCTAATATGAGAGGTGGGGACAGCAGCAAAATTTTGTAATATGAGAGAGAGATAATTTCCAATACACATAAGGAAACAGACTTTCTGAAGATTTATTTAGTGTCTTGTAGAGATGCATTGTGGGCATATATGGAGCTGGATTGTTATCAATATGCTTTAGTAATGATTTACAAGCACTGGCAGGATGAGGCCAGGAAAAATATGCAGGAGGGTTTCTTCAGAGAGTGATGTCATGCAGAATTAAACCACAGGGAAGAGGATTTTAAAGAAAAACATTGGTGGCTGTTCACAGGAACAGACTTAAATTCAGATGTGGCACTGCAATGATAAAACCAGTATTATCCACCTAAAAAATCTGGCTTTCACTGAAGCCTGAATCAACAAAAACACCCTGACTTAGTAATGAGGATCTCAACAGAGATTCTAGAGACATAGATTAATCATATCAGCTCTCTGACCCTAATTTCAGGACGTAACAAGAGCAAAAGCAAAAAACATCAAAGGCAGGATAAAAGACACTTAGTTGTAGATTTATACATTGCTTGTGCTAGTCGTCAAATTTCTGTGGACAAATATCAGATTATTCCATGTGTTTCACTGCTACAGTGATAGTATTGCTTCAGAAATTCCACAAAGTAATATAGCAATAACTATTTTATGAGAACAATATTTTTTCATCCTAGGATAATCATTATTGGGTAAAGCTTTGTGATGCTGATATAATCATTACATATTCCATATCTAAGAAACAGAATAGAAACTTCTGTTTGTAGAATACCTTTATCCCTGGCAGAGAAGGCAACACAGTCCACTAATGAGATAAAGAGAATTCTAGAACTTTCAACCAATGCTTAAAAATTTGAGGCCTCAGTCTGCAATGCTACACTACATCAGCCACACTATGACACACCACATTACATTATACTAGCCTATATGATGCTATGCTATACTATAATACTTATATCATGAAAGTTTTCAAAAAGAATCCCAAACAAACAGCTATGTTATAGCACAGTAAACACAAATACAACAAGTATACAAGGCAGACATAGCAGAGATAGGACAGTGCTGAACAAGATTAATGTTCACAATAAGAGAACAGAATTCAATTGAAAGGGAAAAATAGGAAAAAAACACCTGAAAGATCCAACCAGATAGATTGTAATTGCCTAGGTATTATCATTACATTTAAACTACAATTGCATGCAATTGGAAACAATGGTTATCAGTATTGTACTATCTTGAGCAGCTGAATCAGCTGTTGCCATGAAATATCAAACAACTTAACCTTAACTTGCCAGAAAACTTTACTAAGCATCAAGAAACTCATAAGAAGTTTAAATTCTTTCCAGTATGAAGGCAAAACTGTAGGAGTAAGTCAGGATCTGAAAATTCATATACAAAAGACAGCATTTTTCACAGTGATATTTATGAGATGCATGCAGTTAAAGCACTTTCTGTCCTTTACCTATCAACAATCAAGCAAGCAGAATGTGACTTTCACTACCCAACCTGTAGAGAAGCTGATACAATAAAATAGCATAGTTAGATAACAGTAACCATACAACTAGAAAAATTATGTTAAGTAGGACAGTCAGGGGACAATTCAAGTCTTATGACTCAGAGGAAATTATATCTTTTACACTGAAGAAGTCACTAAATAAAAACACTATAGGTGCTGCTCAATGTGATGGAAGAGTAGAAGTAGGATATAAACATTCTGTAAGAACCACCTCAAGGGTGTTCAGGTATCTTGGAGGTCACTTTTACTTAGAGATTTTTGGACTGGGCGCTGAATGCATTTCCATGGGAGTTCCCTAGTAGTTAATGAACAGAAGTAACATTATCAGTGTCCTTGGAGTAGATGGCACATTTTGCCTGCTAAGGTAAAGGGGAAATTCTTCAGGTATAGTCAGAAGGAAAATTGATAGCATGTCAGTGCTGTGATGTATGAAAATGGCAAAGAATAGCATAGTAAAACTAATACAACTAAAATATGTTTACTAAATTCTGTGATGGAATTCAGAAAAAACATGAACCCACCAATAATTACATCAGCTATTCCTCAAATTTCAATTTTCAGAACTTTTCAAATACTTGACAATTTTCTCTTTTCAAGCTATATATTCAAGTTCCTTTATGCTTCTGAATATTCAGGTCAAAAAGCCCACCCTACACTGTAAACATCTATTTAAACTTATACTACAGATTTCTTTCAATCTCTTTTTTTCTGTCAGGTTAGTACATAATTTTATTTTCCTTTTCCATATGCATTTTATAGTCTATATTCACTTTACAAATAAAATTTTAAAGATTATGCATAAAGGTGTCACAGTACGGCT
Source organism: Acanthisitta chloris (assembly GCF_000695815.1). Classification (NCBI taxonomy): domain Eukaryota; kingdom Metazoa; phylum Chordata; class Aves; order Passeriformes; family Acanthisittidae; genus Acanthisitta; species Acanthisitta chloris. Next base: position 6,882 of record NW_008660412.1, read on the forward strand.
TTGTTACTGTTGGTCCAAACATTCAAAAGGAAAGAAAGAAACACCATCAATGTGCATTCTTCTTAATTTGCAAAATTATACAGTTTATTTAAGCTTTTTTTTTCCCCTTCTTGAGCACCATCTGCAGTATTTCAACCATGTAAAATGCTGTTTAGTGCCACAGGGAGACTTATATAATTTGTGTCAAGTTTCCCTGAGAGTAGTACAAATGGTTTGTTATGACACGTTTGATCAACTCCTACTATCTCATAAGACTAACATCAAACATAGTAAAAAATTTCCAGTCTCTCTACAGTTTCAGTGAATTTGAAGGAAAAATAGCTAGCTTTAAAAAAACCCAAACCCACAACAAAAAAAACCCAAATAAACAAAACCCTCTACCCCTGCCTATGCTCCACCCCCCCAAAAAAAACCCCAAAACCCCAAAAAAGCTACAACAAAAACCCCCACAAAACACTTTTGGCCTAATATATCTATTAAAACCCTTTTAACACCAAGCAACTCAGTCCACACTGACAGCTTATCTGCCTATGGGAGTCACTACATAATAAGATAGGATATGAATTTATTGGACACAGCATTGACTTTTCATGCAGAAGTGTCCTTACAGCAGAGTTAATAAGATTAACTACATTAAAATCAACTATCTACCTGAATTCTCTGCAATCAGCATGCTTACCTGTCTTTGGCAATGAACTTTTGTGAATTATCTTGCATTTTTCAAAGGACACTCACAATCATTTGGAGTGTTCCTGGGAATTAGCTGACAGACACTGATGTGCTATGCGCTACTAGGGGATTTTTTCATCTGCAAAAGACATTACTTTCCATTAATTTCTTCTTATCTTTGAGAGATGCCAGCTCTCAAGAAAATATTCCTATCTATTTAAACAAGATAACCTGACAGGTTCTGACAACACCTTTGTACTACTATCAATAGCAGACCATGAGGTTACCTCTTAAACAGACTGTGTTCTGTATCATAATATGGTGGAACTGGAGATAAACGTGTATCATCTTGAAATGGAAGGAATTAAACTCTTCTGGGTTAAACAGAGAACAAGGATAATAATTAATTACAAAAAAAATCTCCTGGGGGAAAACTGAGTGATTAGCATGATGTATCTCTCAAAGGCAAGCAAAGGTGATCCTCTACCTTAAAAGAACGTTTTAATTATTATATTAAAGTTCCAAATCATGCTTATAAGGGTTATGCTTAGTTGACAAAAGTTTTTCATGCTTTTTGTATTGACACATAACTAGAACAGAACCTACAGCAAAGTTATTCAATATGAAAACTTCATATTTATTAGCTGGTTTTATTTTTTGGGGGAGTTTTGTTAAGTATGTCCTTCAGCTGAACCTAGAAAGAAATAAAATCATCCTCTTACCTTAACAAAATACTACTCTATACTTTGAAAATCAGAATTTTCTTAACCCAAATCCTAAATAATAAGCTGTTCACAGAGAGGTAGACTTAATTTAAGCTTCTGTTTTCTTCTGTATTTTTAATGATATTCAGAGTGTATTAGGGATTTTCCAAAGCACACAGAAGATATTAAAGACTTTCTCCTATGAAACTCACTAAATTTGGTAAGAAACCATCTAAAGACTGACCAAATCAAATCTGGCTGCCTACGCTAACATAGGTTCCCTATGTCCTTTATAGAATCATTGAATCATTGAGGTTGGAAGAGACTTCTAGGATCAAGTCCAACCGTTAACCTGGCACTCCACTGTAAGCCCTAAACCCCAAACCGTATCTTTCAGTGCCAGGTCCTGATGCCTCTTAAACACTTCTAGGCATGGTGACTCCACCATCTCTCTGGGCAGCCTATCCCAATGCCTGACCACCCTAACAGTGAAAACTTCTTTTCTAATATCTACTCTGACTCTCCCTTTATGTCCCCAACAGTTTCAGCTTATGGCCATTCCCTCTAGTCTTCTCACTGCAGGCATGACAGAAGAGACATGTAATGGGGAATATATATATATGTTCCCTATACAAAATAGTTTTAGAAATTCATCATGAAAAAGGTTTGATTGTATATTTAAATTGTACCTTTTTCCTTCTGACAGACTTAAGCATGAAATAATTGACATGAAAACAAGCTGAGCAACAAATAGTTTTGTTGACAACCTGAAACTATCTTCATATTGATCGAAAGAGAGACTCTTCAAATTTCTAGTGTAAATTCATATAAAATTATTAGGAGAGTGGAAAACTCTTATTTTAGACACTTAGGGTTGGCACTTGAGCGTGGGTTCTTCAGTTTCAAGTCAAGAAGGACCTTTTATCCTCACCTTCTTCAGCTCAGTAAACATCCTATACTGAGGTATATTTACATGTCCTTCTATGTCTATCAGACAACCTGTTCTGAAGAATTTTTTTCTCAGCATGTACTGTTACCAATCATGTGTTCCCTCAGAACATTGCAGATTCCATGACTCACAGATTCACTCTGCAATCCATCCAGACCTTAGATAATAAAGTATAGTTCACATTTTCTGAATGTTCTAGATAAAAAATTCTACATAACCTAAGCACTGACCAAATCAGCTTGCATATTCTTTTTGAAAGTATGGTTAATGCTTTCCAGTTTATCTCAGATGGCTTTCCTTCTCTGCCTGCAGCTATGAATGCACCCTGCAGTTACAAATGCACAGAGGATTTCCAAACTGTTATCTCACAGGATGACACTGTTCTGACAAAAGATTAAAAAGATTAATCTGAAATTAATATTAGACAAAGAAAGATTATGAACTGAATTAAAACCAAAAAAATTATTTCTGCATATGTTATACCAAGTATATCTGAAGATTCAATAAAGCAGCATTTAAAGTTTTACTGCACTTTTTTATAAACTTGAGATCAAAAAGTACCTAAAAAAATTTATTACAAGGGAAACATGTCTGCTACCATAAGGAGATCAAGCAATACACATGATCGCACACACTGCAATTATATTCATGCTGTATAGGGTCACTTACACATTTTAATACACAGATAATGGTTTTGATAAAAACAGTAATCCAGTTTTAACTTTAACCAATATTTTACACCTTAAATCTATCCCAAAGATGTTATGAATTATTGCAACAGTATGTAACTTTTTAATTAACCCTTAAACAAAGTACCTGATTTGCTGTAAGTAAGTGGAGACGATCACAATCATTGAAAAGAGATTGAAGAAGGACTTGGGGAGATATATGTGTCATTTTTTGCACATAACAAAATGATCAGAGAAAACAAAAATGTTTTAGAGTCTTCTGTTCTAAATAACTATATACTTATATATGTAATTTATTTAATTAAAACTTATTTAATGAATTGGAATAATTTAATTACTTATGCATTTACTCCATGTTTTATAATAGTGAAACTGAAAATGTTAATAAACTTTTCCAATTTTAGTATTGAAAAACAAACACTGTATAAGCATTTTTAAATCTATAGATACTACCAGTTCTTAATGTTTGGGTTGTTTTTTTGCTAAGTTTCTTTAGGTTTTTTAACTTTGAGCAGCACAAATCAATCAGGTTTGAAGTGCTAAGACAAAAAATAGCAGAAGCACAATTCTCTAATATTACCCATAGTGGATTCCTTCAGAAAATGCATTTCTTATACAATAACCCTAGCCACAATTGCTCTGTTCTTTAATGCACCAAATTTTCATCTCATCTGAGTAACAGAGGATGAGCTTTCATTGATGTCACCTTTGTTTCCAATTGAAAGTTAAGTGATACACTATCTTTTACTGACTTTTAATTAAACCTATTCTGCAAAGGCACAAAGAATGCTCCGGTGACAATGTGTTGTAGCTAGAACTCATCTGTGCCTGCTTTTCTGGAATCCATAGCACATGCTGCAACATCACTCAAGAAAAATGAGCTCTTGTACAAGAGGGAGAGTCAAGAAAAAGAAATGAATTCTAGTTACAATATTTCAAAATTTAAAAAATGCAGACAAAGTTCTATAAAAAATGCAACTGAGAGAATTAAAAGAAACAGAACATAAAATCAAGAGCCCTGCTTCACAGTAGTCTGTTCTATTTCATCAAAACAATTCCTATTATGATCAATAATTACCATTTTCAAGAAAAGTGTAAGAGCCATGTCCCAGAACAGCCTGTCAGCAAACACCATCCTGCTCCTCCCCCAGCTCCCCTGGCCAGGGCACTAACAAGGAGAAGCCCTAGGTGCCCACACTGTGTCCTTTACTCCAGGAAAGGTCGGGCTGCTGGTTCCCTCAGAGCTGGTGTGACTGTATGCTTATCTCTCTCCTTTTGGAGCAGTTTTAAGTCTCTATCCTTGGGTCAGAGTTTATTCCAGCAATTCACCCATTAAAATATGCTCACCAAAAAATTAATACAAATAAAAAAAAGCTGAGTGGACTGCTCAGTGGATAAAAACTGTCTGGACAGTCGCAGGGAGAGAGCTGTGGTCAGTGGCTCATTGTCCACGTGGAGGCCAGGGACAATTGGTGTCCCTCCAGAGTCAGTGCTGGAGTTGATGCTGTTCAACATCTTTGCCAGCGACATGGACAGTAGGAATGCGTGCACCCCCAGCAAGCTCTCTAATGACACCAAGCTGTGTGGGGCAGTTGACATGCTGGAAGGAAGGGATGCAATCCAGAGGGACCGTGACAAACTTGAGAGGAGGGCCAATGCAAACCTCATGAAGTTCAACAAAATGAAGTGCAAGGTCCTACATCTGGGCCATGGCCATGCCAGGCACACCTACAGGTTGGGTGGGGAAGTAACTGAAACAATCCATGAGGAGAAGGCCTTGGGAATGACAGTGGACAAGAAACAATGAGCTGGCAGTGCCCACCAGCAGCCCAAGAAAGCCAATTGAATTCTGGGCTCAGAATCCTCAGAATGTCAAAAGAGGTGATTCTCCCCCCCTACTCTGCTCTCATGAGACCCCACCTGGAATACTGCATGCAGTTCTGGTGTCCTCAACACAAGAAGGACACGGAAATGTTGGAATAAGTCCAGAGGAAGGCCACAAAGTTGATAAGAGGACTGGAGCATCTCCCCTATGAAGACAGGCTGAGGAAGCTGGGGCTGTTCAGCCTGGAGAAGACTGCATGGAGACCTCATAGCAACTCTTCAATATCTGAAGGGCCTACAAGGGAGCCAGAGAGGGACTCTTTATTAGGAACTGCAGTGATAGGACAGGGGATAATGGGTTCAAACTGAAGGAGGGGAAGTTTTGGCTAGATATTAGGAAGAAGTTTTTGCTTATAAGGGTGGTGAGACACCAGAACAGGTTGCACTGGGAAGTGATGGCTACACCAACCCTGGCAGTGTTCAAAGCCTGGTCTAGTGGGGAGGTGTCCCTGCCCATGGCAGGTGTGGTTGTTACTATAGTACCTGCAAGGTCTATTCCAGGCCTTAAAATTCTATGATTATCAATTCTTATTCCTTCTCAGATGAGCCAAACTTTTCACTGTTATAGCTGTTGGTTTGCTTTGGGTTTTGGTTTTGCTTTTCGGTTTTGGCTTTTTTATTTTTATTTATTTTCCCTCTACAGACACTCTGCTTTAAGCAAATTATTTAGTTCTTAGGTCCACTACTAGAGATAATCCTATCTATTCCATTCCATTCCATCTTATTCAATGAAAAATGATTCCCCTTTTTTTGGTGGACATATACTTTCCCCAATATTATTATTTTCAAGTTATGATGTTCTTAATATTCAATGTATATGAGTCAGGCCAAAATTGCCTATATTCAATTAAATGAGATAAAATATTATTTATGGCAGAAACACAAAATTTGAAAATTTATTTCAGCTGAGAGAATTATCAGCACAACTCTTTCACTTTTCACATTTCACCTCTGAGTCTTACAATCAATGTGAGCCAAATTTTTGCCATTGTTGGTATTTGTGAGGAGTCTTGAATTATATGGAAGGGAGCTAACTAGATTACATGAAACTCAAGTTTCCTATCAGGCCTGTCTGTGGCAGTAGGTTTATAAGGAATTAAGTAGCTAAACCAACTTATGCACTTGTGGAGTAAGGAAAGGTATAATTATTTCTAGCAGCTATTGAGCTTTGATTAAACTGAATTTCTTTAATGAGTTTACCTTTTCCTCTTACTTATTTTTAGAATTAGCACACATTAAGAACACCTTCTAATACAATTACTGCCACTTCTTCTATTTTAGAAACATCAACATTACTTTACATTCATTAACTCTGACATTTACTATCTGAATAAATCAAGGACATCCAGGACAATAAAAAGGCCAGTAACATAGCTGCAGTATCACAGAACATATCGTGGGCTTCAAAACCTTTGAAACTGAGAAAATATTCAGTGGAGAGCCAATAACAATCTCTTTGTTGCATCAGCTCCGTTGTGAGAAGAATTCAAGACCAGTTATAAAGTACCTGTGTGATAACTGTAATGACTGACCACATGCATAAAGAACACAATTGATGACTTGAAGACCAGCTGTATAAATTATTTCATAAGTTAGTTGCAGGACCACAGATCTGTGTTTAAGTCTGGGAAGTGGGGAAAGTCTTCATTCACAACAGATTCAATCAGAACTCTTTTTCTATTAAGATGACATTACATTGTTAGGAAAATTACCACGGCAGTTCTGTTTTTAGCTAACTGCAGATCATAGAATCATAGAATCACAGAATTTAAGGGTTGGAATGGACCTTACAGATCATCTAGTCCCAGTAGCCCCTGCCATGCGCAGGGACAGCGCCTCACTAGATCAGGTTGCTCAAGGCCTCATCCAGCCTGGTCTTGAACACTGCCAGGGTTGGGGCAGCCACCACTTCC
>NW_008660412.1:13991-14297 GCF_000695815.1 Acanthisitta chloris
CTTCTTGTGTTGAGGACACCAGAACTGCATGCAGTATTCCAGGTGGGGTCTCATGAGAGCAGAGTAGAGGGGGAGAATCACATCTTTTGACCTGCTAGCCACACTCCTTTTGATGCAGCACAGAATTCAATTGGCTTTCTTGGGCTGCTAGCGTACACTGCCAGCTCATGGTGAGTTTCTCATCCACTGTCACTCCCAAGTCTTTCTCGTCACTGCTGGTTTCAGTTACTTCCCAACCTGTAGGTGTGCCTGGCATGGCCATGGTCCAGGTGTAGGACATTGCACTTCACTTTGTTGAACTTCATG
>NW_008660413.1:0-321 GCF_000695815.1 Acanthisitta chloris
CTGGGGTGAGGATGTCCCCCTTTTCCCCCAGCGATGGAGCAGCAGCCTCCCCCTACCCAGGCAGACCATACCCACTGCTCCCAGCTGGAAAAGATACTAGGGATGGGTCTAGTCAGGACTAAGCTTAAGCACAGACTCCAGCTCTGCCAATCATCCCACCATCCAGCCACCCCCATGGAACAGGCAGTATGCCCACCCTGGGGAGCTCTGCTGCACCTTCTGCCGTACACTGGCTGTGGTTGGGATTGGATGCCCAGTCCTGGCTGTGTGAGGAAGGGGCTTCATCACAGCACAGAAAAGTCCTGGAGTCAGGGACCACTC
>NW_008660414.1:0-8827 GCF_000695815.1 Acanthisitta chloris
AGGACAAGAGGGCACAGACTCAAGCCACAAACCTGGGGAGGTTTAGGTTAAATATTAGGAAGAAAGTTATTACAGACAGACTCTATGATTCTGTGATCCTTCTGATTTGTGCTTCTGGTGCACCTGCTTGACAGCAGGGCATGGCTCAAAAAAGTAGTCCTAGACTTAGAATAAACATTACTTAACAGCAATCAAAACATCAGTGTATTATCAATATTATTCTCATATGACAGATAAAACACAGCACTGTACTAGCTACGAGGCAAATTACTAAGAAAAAAACTCCATTCTACCTGAAAAGATATCTAGGTGAAAGCTCACAGCTTAAGGAACAGCATAAGGAACAGCTACTTGTGCTAAACAAATAAAGCAAAGCAAAGAGCATATTAAATCACACAGTATTATAACTTTATGCTGTTCATTCTACTTAAAACATACTTACTTAACAACTAATCTCTCTTAACAGTAAGTTGAAATGTGCAGTTATAAGTTAGTATTCTTTTACATAGTTTAAGCCAGGTAGTGCTAGGTGATGTGTCCTATGAAATTTTGAGAGGCATTGGTAGGAACAGCATGTCCAGCTGCATTTAATTTACAGTGCTATTTGGAATTAATCTGTGCTAATGTCATTCTTTTACTGTGTTTAACAAAACAGCTGGAGGTGAAAACAGATACAGTGGTCTTACAAAATCAGAATTGCTTCCTGCTGCTACGGGGCATGTAAGGAAATAGCTCATTTTGGGGAAAAACTAGGATTAAAAAATGTTTGACTGCTTGGGGAAAATGGACTTACTGGTGGCTTCATTCTTTGCTGAAGTAGACAGTATAATAAGGCCGTAAATGCTGTTAGGTATTAATAGTGCAAGCGATAATCAAATTTGATTGGGGTGGGTGTCAAAAATTGGTAACTTAACAGCTACTCTTAAGGCTGAAGATAAAATATTTGCTTAAATTGAAGAAACTGCAGTTCCAGTGCTTTGCTTCCCAAGCACTGGAGGTCCCCTGTTATAAATGAAATCCATAGAAGGAAACAATTTCTAGGTGTCATAAGGAATTAAAGAATACCTTGCCTGTCAAACATTGTTAATGCCACAAAAGGGATTTGTCCTAAGATGCGGTAGCTACCATGGTGGCAACTTGGTGTAAGCACAAAAGAGATGAGTTTGTGCTACTTCGAGGCCCGGCAGAGGTGAGATGTGATTAGCACATCCCACTTATTATATCTAAACAAAAATTCCCACTGTGGCAAACTGTATATACACATCACTGGTCAAAGATCACCCTGGCCAGGCAGTATCTGTGACCACTGAACCCCCACCCTGAGGAAGCAGCAAATAAAGGCACACCCATCCTTGCTACACATGGAAATTAGCAATGTCTCCATGGATACCCAGAATTTGGACTTTATAAAGGTGGCAATCTGGGACCCCCACCACCAACAGCATGATTTGGGACACCCATCATCAGAAGAATGTCTTGGGACTTCCACGATTGAGAAGCTCAGGGTGAAGATGGACTAACAGGATACTGCTGCATCCATGGGTGGTGACTCTCTCTCCCTCTCTCTCATTGTCTCTCTCTCTCTCTCGCCCTCTCTCTCTCTCATTCTGTCTCACTTTCTATTTCTTTTTTTCATGCTTATTGTTAAGCAAAACCCATAGTATTATATTATTAATGTATTACTGACTTTGGCACATGGTTCCATTTGCAACTTAGTTTGGGCAGAGGCATCTCTCAGCGGATCCTAACAGGTGTCTTTTATTTAAGAAAGCTAAAAAAAGAAACACTGCCAATTTGATGGTGTTGGAATAATTTGTCAGGTTCATCATTACTCTCTGCAGTCTAGAACATATAAATTGTTTGTCTTATTGGCTGGTGGCAATAATATCCTGAAACTTAACTAATTAAAGCCTACCTGAAAATGTCATAACATACTTCCAGTCACTGTCTTCAGAGGACAGATCTTTGGTTGCACTTACAAGTTGGCATTTGAGCTGTCGTATGCAGTTCTTGTTTGAGTGAGAGGCATATCAAATAGGATGCTAATAATCTGCATTAAAATGATGCTCTGTAATTGAAAGCTAGCAGCAAAAAAACCCCCAAGAAGCACCAGAATGTTACTTGTAAGCTCTAGGCATAAAACAAATCCTTGTTTTTTCTGAGGTTCAATTGCGTTTTGTGGTTCAAAGGTAACTTCTACAAGTCTTGCCATCTAAGCAAACTTTATGAAGTTATGATCGTACCATATGACACAACTGTGAGGTTTTATCCTGAGAAGGGTTAATTATCATCCTGATACATAAGTTAACTGTGTTACATCCTACAAATAAGCTGCCATGGCAGAAACAGTTGCTCTGTGTTCCTGGTCTTTTCTCTGAGGCTAAAGATCTTAGAATACTTTGATGGTGGACTTTCCCATAGGAAGTGGCTCACAGAGCTTCTCATACACACTTAGTGTGATCAATATATGAAATAGATGGTCATACTGAAAGTCCTATAAACATTGCATTCCAAACTTCTTGCCTTCTCACAGTGACACTGTACTTCAAACCATAGACAAGTTCTGAGGCTAATTTTCAAGGAAAAGTTTCACCACTGTCTCCGAATACAGTTTGTGAATTGCTAGCCTGAATCCTTAACACAGTGAAGGGACAGCATATATTGATTTTTGCCTACTTGCAGGAATGAGTAGATTTTTAGGTACACCTTGTGATGGTAACAAATTAGGGTACCAGGTATCAGGAAGTCTGATGGGAGGTGCACTTGTGTCAGGGGAGTCAGAGTCAGCTGATATATTTTACTTGAAGACATTAAGGACTTGTTAACCCACAGGTACTCTGGTGTTTGTTGAGGTTGTCAGCAAACATTACACATGTTTAAATATACTGCATCATTTTTTCAGGGAATGTCCCAGTAGTTTGTGGCAGTGAATGCTAAACAAACTCTTATGAAGCATTTTAACAATATATGTTTATTCTGGATATGTTTATTCTTCTGTTCATTCTAGACACCCTGCAGTATTATCTTTGAATTTAGGTAACTCATTACAGACACTGGTGGTGTAAAACCTGTTTTCTCATACTGATAAAGTGGAAATGAAACTTGATATATATCTAGAGAAGTGTCACTGTTTCATGAAAGAAAGGCTATCAAAATTTTCAATTAAGGACCACATTCCAACAAAAAGTGGAAATATATATTAAGACAATCAAGAAATTTAGGTTGTGTTATTAGCAAAAATAGCCTGCAATATAATGCAAACATCTTATTAGACTATGTAAATTTAATGTCAGCAATGTTATTACAGCATATTACTTAAGGTTCTGAACTACATGTTAAACTGGAACTTAAGGGGTTTATTGTAAAATAATGTGGGTAAGGGGACTTAATTAAACCTGAAGTGAGATAGGAAATGACTTTCCCATCTGGAGTGTGTGTCTGAAGGAGGGAACCAGCAACTGCCAAAATGCAGTGAAAGGTCTCTCCCTGGAGTGCCAGAAGCTTGGGGACTAGCATGAATACCCACTTGCCTTGTAGGAGACAATTTCAAAGTGCATTTTGACAGGCATGTCAAGTGGAAAAAGATCAGAGATGGCAGAAGATAGCTTTCAGACCCCAATTTTTCTTTTTTTTTCTCTCAATTTTTTGCTGCTTTATTTTTTTCAAGGGGTGAAACACCATGCAACCTTATCTCACCTTTTCCTCCTTTTGGATCCATTGATAGTACTGTCCTGCCATGATTGTTCCAGTGAACTGATAGTTTTAGAAAGGGGATTTATTTCAAATGACATTTATTAAAGAAGTAACATCAGCAACTGACATATAAAACTGCTTGTTAAAAGCATTGCATCTTTCTGTGCCACATGAGGAAGAGATGATACATAATAAACAAACACACTCTGGTGGGTAGAGAGTTGAGCTTTATGAAGCATTGCACAAGTGCCTTCATTTGATGGAGAGAACTGCCATAAGTACTCTATAGACTAGAGCCAGATCAGCCAGATCCTGGATTTTTGTGGTAGTGGTTTTTCTCTTCTTCTTTGTCCCTTCAAAAGTCAGGGTCCTGCTAAAGCCATGTATAACAGTCCTAGAAATTACATAGGTCAATAGCTTTAGAAACTGAAGCCCTTTGGGCCTTTTCTGGGAGAAATTCAGTAAGGATGTCCACCCAGGCTTGGATTAGTGGCACAGGGACAATAATTATCCTGAAGAGGACCTGTCCTGGGTGAGAGCTGTCACACCTAATACAAAACATTTGCATAGCTCTTTCTAGCCAGAAGGATGGCATAGAACTATTCTGCAAAGCATGATGTTGAGCTGAATCACAAACTCACTGGCAGAATCAGAGAGCAAGGATATAACCATGCTGGTCTTCCTGATGATATAATGTAACTATGGCCACTGTGCAGAGGGAATAATTAATGTCTGGCCTTAAAATCTGAAGGAGTTTAATAACAAAGTTGGTCTTGGGGGATTAAGCAATTGATAGAAGAATGACAGAGGTTCTCCTATCAAAGGACCCAACATAGACCCAACATATGTCTGCTTTGTTGCTCTGAGAAGTGTACAAACTAGGAATCCATGTGGTTCCAGGTTGTTTCAATTCACTAGATACTGGGTTTGGACTTCAAAGTTGAATATCTCAGAGACATTGAGAGGACTCAAAAGTACTGGTTAATGCTGCAAGGACCCCCAATGCAGTATAGTCCCTGGGATGGCACAAGCTTTTACAAAGAGGTTGTTCTATAAGAGATGCCCTCGTTGATAAGCAAAAATAACTGGAAAGGACACTGAAACAGAAACAAGTATTCTGACTTCTCATACTCTCCATGGAAATACAAAGCCACTGACCTCCTGGAGATGGATTTCAGCCCTTTCTTTGACCTCAGGTTTTTCTGCTTTCATCTGGGATGATTTTCAGAGCAGGACAGCTAAAAAGAATGTCTCAACTGAACTGAAAAGTTTTATACTTGTGCAGTGTTTCATACAATAGGTAAAAAGCTATGCATACCATTATGGTTTCATGTCTGCTAACAGGTCTCTGATCTAATGCCATTCTTTTCTCTGAATCTGGAAATTATTAACTTTGCCATGTCTTTTTAGGGAGCATGAAATTGTGTTTGCAGACACTTATGCACAGTATAATTGCACTCTGCTAGTAAGATGTAATGCATTACAGATTCCCTTTCACACTACTTTTACTGTGAAATGGGCTCAGCAAATGCTCATGAGCAAAAAGAATCTTAGGCCATTTCACTTCCAGTTGTCTGCTTCTGAAACTTGGAAAACAACAGCCATGCACAATCTGATTAACTTCCTGTCGATACCAGATGTCAGAGTGTTGATATCAGAATCTCTCCATGTATTCACGCTTAATCAAATCCCACATGTAAAGCAAAGCCCAGTGAGGGGAGATTAAATTCACCTCTTGCAACCAGCTGCCCAGCAGTGTCCGACACATACCAAATGTGAGAATGTCAACTACCATGAAAGAGAAGTACAGGGTAAATTCTTGGGATGGGCCCCATGCTGATCTTGAAAATCCTTCTGGTCTGTACAGACTGTTCTTTGTGGAATCCAAATGTACAGCAACAGTCAGAAAGAGTGGGCAACATGGTAGAGTTCATGTTGGATGCCTCTGTGGCTTCTCAAATGTATGTGGACAATACAGATCTCTTAATGTTTTTTTCTTTCATCCTGCAGACTATCTCTTTGAAACTTTGATCTGACATATTTGAATGGGACTCATTTTTCAGCTGGGTTTGAATATACCTGTAGGAAGGGTTAAATGAAGAGCTAAAGCTTTACTTCACTGATAATAAAAGTGCAAGTAAACTGTGACACATGTCATTTCAGACATTCCTGAAGAAGCCTCTGTGGTGTTCTACTTAAATTTTATAATAATAAATTACTTCAGTACTAATGGACAGGATCTAAAAATGAACAAAATTAATCTTGAAGTGGAACGGGATTTGGAACAAGGTACTCTGACCTCCATGACCATTGACAGTTTATGTTCATCCAACATTCTGCATGGAAATAGTTATTTCAGATGTGTGAACCATTTTCTCTGAAGGCAGCTCTTGCACCTCTGTTTTTGTATCCCTTGAGGTACCTAGAACTAAAGGACTAAAAGACAGCATTGTGCATTAATGGAATTAGACTACCCTATTTGTGCTTAGAGTGAAAGTGAAGATAAATCCAATTTTTATTTTACTTTTATTGTTTGGGCCTGTTTGCAGTTATTCAGTAGCTCTTCCTTTTTACAATTACATATCAGAGCATGTGTGTGGTGGCCTTTACTTGCTTCCATTTCCCTAGTTCAGGAGTACTGCCTTCAAGGCAGGTTTTGGATGCATGCTGGCAACTCAGGCTGTGTGTAAAGAAACAGTAGTATCATGCATTATGGCATTGCTCTGTACATTACTATATGTACATAAATAAAGACCTCATACATGAATTTGTCCCGGAATTTGCATGTCAGATTGAATTAAAATTTAGAGATAGGTTTTGCTCCCTCTCCCTTCCTACTTCAAAAAGATGTGTATCCATAAAAAATGAACACTCTTTTGAAGTAACTCTTTCAATTTTCAAGCATGTTACACTTCTGAAGAAGAAGGAAGGACATTGAAAAAATCACAGCAAAATAATACTATCACAGAAGGAGCCATCCACAATCATCAAACTTATAAGAAACTTGAAAATCCTACTTTACTAGTTAAACATTTACTCCAAAATTAGAAAATAATGCTTCAGAGCATTCTCTCTTTGTTTGTTGCTTTTCTTTTCTCCAAGAGTAAGATCTAAAGCATCCTCCTTTTTCGAAGGTAAAAATCTTCACACAACACACTGAAGGCATGGATGCTGGATTCCTTTGCTGAATTGTTAAACATGTAGAATAAACAAAAGATGAATTATTTGCTTACATGAGCCTCAAGTAATTACTGCCCATTATTTTTCCCCCTTATGACAGGTCATAGAACCATAGAATCATAGAATTGATCTAAAGCATCCTCCTTTTTCGAAGGTAAAAATCTTCACACAACACACTGAAGGCATGGATGCTGGATTCCTTTGCTGAATTGTTAAACATGTAGAATAAACAAAAGATGAATTATTTGCTTACATGAGCCTCAAGTAATTACTGCCCATTATTTTTCCCCCTTATGACAGGTCATAGAACCATAGAATCATAGAATTTTATTTTAGGGAATGGACCTTACAGATCATCTAGTCACAACCCAACCTGCCATGGGGCAGGGACATCTCCCCACTAGACCAGAATGCTCAAGGCCTCATCCAGTCTGGCTTTGAACACTACCAGGGTTGGGGCAGTCACCACTTCCATGGGCAACCTGTTCCAGTGTCTCACCACCCTTACAGTAAACAACTCTTTTCTAATATCTAGCCTAAACTTACCCTGTTTGAACTCATTATCCCTTGTCCTATCATTGTAGTTCCTAATAAAGAGCTCCTCTCCAGATCCCTTGTAGGTCCCCTAAATGAAGGTCCTTAGAGGATTAAAATTTTTTTTATTAGAAATTGTGGTGTTAGCTATCAACTACATCAAATGTCATAGTCTCAGGTTGGAGTTCAGGCTTTGGATGGAGTCACAATGTGATTTTAATTCATTATTCACATGTGAGTTTCTGGTTGGCTGTCACGTGGCATAAGTGCAATATTAAGCACTGAAAACAACAAGGACATTGGGGCTTCTCCTGAGTCTGGATTGCCATGTTGCCCCAATGTCTTGCAGACCAAGGAGTGTGATTTTCTTACAGATTACCTGTGATGATTTGTGCAAGATATAAGGATATTTTCTTTAGCACTGTTTCAATTCCACGTTCCTAAAAGGACCTTGAAAAACAACCTGTATCTTTCTTATTTTTATGTTGGCGTAAATTAAGGCACATGATATTAAAAAAGGTGAAATCAGAATCCAGCACTTGGCATGGTGCAAAATGTTACGGTTTTCTCATAAGATGTGCAGGTTGTTACTGAAACTGTCTTCAGAGAATAACCTGACCTTTTCCTTGAGAAATATTTATGCAACATATGACTTGCAGAAAAAATTATAGCTACAGCTAAACTGTGCACAGAGATTAGTTTGGTCGAATATCTAGTTGACAACAATAAATCTAGTTGACTTTATGAGACCCTGATAATAGTCCTTGTTGATGGGCTGCAACAAAAAGGTTTACAAGCTTCTTCATTAGTAGAAAGCCAGTTAACAAATGAAGCAAAGTAAATTTGATATTCAATTCTGTTCTGCTAAAGTAGTTGCATGTGCTGTTTGTAGCCCACTGTGAGCCTATTCATTATAAAAGGAAAGAAGACAGGGTTCAAACCTTATTTTAGAAGACAATGCGGATTGCTGTGGAAGCATCCATGTGTCTGTGTGCAAAACAACTCTCTCTGAACCCATGTCTCCCATTAGTGAGAATAGTAACTGTATTTTGGTGCTAGGATTTGCTTAGGCAAATTGCTTTTGACATACTTCATTTGCACAAGAACTTTCATGCTTTGAGACTTTGCTGAAAAAACCTCATTATAGTTGTCTGCAGCCTGGATCTGGATGTTGATTGTGTCTGTTGTCTTGAGGAGTGAAGTTATTTTCCTGGATGGGGTTAAACTTGGCATACTAATTTTCATAGGGCCAATACATTATGGAGGAGTATTTGTGTAATTTGCTTTTCATTTGGTTTTCATTGCTGTTTTCTGTTTTTCTCAGTCAACACTGTGAAGCATCTGGGACATTAGGAATGTTAAAGGAATTGATTTTTTCTTTTTTCCCTTTTTATCTTTTCTCCAGTCCTCCTCGTTCCCC
>NW_008660414.1:8911-12416 GCF_000695815.1 Acanthisitta chloris
CTGAATGCCATCATTTGACACCAGAACTTAGCTTTTTCTATTGGGAAGCTATGAGGAAGCAAACCTTCTCATGCCTAGAAATGTAAGAAGATCTAGAATTGCCAGAGCAAGAACTGTGGAAAACTTGCATGTTACTCCGTCTCAGAAGTGAAGTTTCCTTAGTCTGTGCAGGGGAGTTTGATAGCTTTCACAATAGAAATTTGCTCAAAGGAGAAAGGTATTGTGAAATTCCAAAGAGTAATCTTCACTAAATGAATGAATGCCAAGAGGAGATCTAGGCACTCATATTTTAAGTGCACTCCAACCAGAAAGATCTCCTTAATGCAAAAAGAACCTGACGGAACAAGTTGCCTTCAGAGGTTGAGGTGTTTGCATCCCTGGATAGAGCCCAAAGCTATTGAACAGTCCTCAGCAACTGGCCCTACTTGACCAGGAAGGTTGGACCAGATATCCTCTAGAGGTCTGTTCCAACCCTGGCCACTTCATGATTTTGTGATAATCTACCTTTGTGTTAGTGTGGAGAAGGTCTGGGGATCACTGTAAGAATTACAGTGTTTGGAGATAGAAAAAAACCTTGTAGATATGTTTATACAAAATCCGTATTCATATACACAGGCTCAGCTAAAGCTATATATGCTTCGTCTCTCATTCAACATTGACATAAATTGGTAAAACAGTTTAGCAGGATAGTTTAGCATGCTTCCGGGTTTAAATATCTGAATGGTTATTTTGCAGGTGCTCTCAAATCAATGTGATTTTAAATGCCCAAGTGCAGCTTTGGAAATCTGACTTGAAGGGTTTTGTTTTTAATTTTGAAGGTATAGGCTCTAGACGTAGCTCTGGAAATGTAGCTTTTTCAAATACACATCCCCCCTTTAACTGACACATAAAAAGTTTTTATCTAGTCACTGCCACAAAGACAGCTAAAAGTATTACAGGAAAAAAACCCAATTTCCTTTTTTGATTTTAGTGGACTATTAAGAAAATAGGGGGCTAAGATCTCATTCCATAACCTGTTTTGTTGTTGGCAACATTGTACACACTACTGGCTGGAAAATGTGTACTACAGGAGTCAAAATATGTGAAGTCGTTGCAGACTTTTGAGTGGAGATTTTGCTACACTTACAGTTTATTACTCCAGAAAAAATAAATGAACAAATGGTCACAAAACTACTGGTGTGAGCTGCTATCTGAATTTGTGGGGAATAAATTCTGGGTGTCACTTGTGTCAGTTATTAGTTTTCTGTCTAGAAGAACACATTTAAAATTATACAATGCTGTGGGGGAAGAAACATATCTAGTTGCTCATCGTTGCAGTTTTTACACATTCTTGTGTGACAAAGTAACCACAGTAAACCACTGATTGCACTATTGCTTTATGTGCTGGTTTGGGCTGAAGTGGAGTTAACTTCCTCCACAGTGGCTAGTATGGGGCTATATTTTGGATTTGTGCTGAACACAGGGTTGAAAATGTAGAGATGTTTTTGTTGTTGCTGAGCAGAGCTCACACAGAGTCAAGGCCTTTTCAGTTTTCCATGCTGCCACACTGGCAAGAAAGTTGGGGATGCATGGGAGATTGGTAGGAGACACAGCTGGGAGAGGTGACTCAAACTTACCAAAGGGATATGCCATACCATATGGCATCATGCTCAGAATCTAAACTGAGAGGAAGAAGGAGGAAGTGGAGGGACATTGGAGTGATGGCGTTTGTCTTCCCAAGGTCCCTGCTCTCCTGGAGATGGCTGAACACCTCCTGTCTGTGGGAAGCAGTGAGTTAATGCCTTGTTTTGCTTTGCTTATGTGTGCAGCTTTTGCTTTCTCTATTAAACTGTCTTTATCTCAACTCATGAGTTCTTCCAGCTTTTACCCTTCCAATTCTCTCCCCATCGTGTTGGTGGGGGAGTGTGTAAGCGCCTACATGGTGTTTGGTTTTTAGCTGGAATTAAACCATGACACTCTGATATCTTTGAGTCTTCTTTGAGAGCAGATACAGAGCCAAATGCCAAGCCTAGTTCTGATTGGCACAATATGCTGACTGGCAATGTTGTAGAGTGTCATTGCATTTGTTGGATTTGCTCTGATGCAAGTGAAGATACCTGAGACCAAAACAAAAACATTGCTCTGTTGTAGCCTCCAGCCTTCTTACTTCACTTCAGCGAGACACAGAATGTGAAGGTTTTAGTTGTAGAAGGTTGGACCTGGTTCCATTCTGTTACTCTCATTGTTAGCATGATAACATGGCATGGCATTTTGCCACAGCACACAGTGAGATTCTTGCCTCTTTCTGTCATAAACCTTATAAATGCCTTATGAAGAGAATTTTCTTTATCTATCCCTCTGCATCCTTTATTCGTTGGAAACATTGCCTCCTTCAGAGAAACAATGAATTTTAGACCAAGAAAATCTGATAGGACTGTGAATGTATGAGAATATGCATATGTGTGTGTGCGTGTGTGTGTGTGAATGTATGACTGCATATATGTGAATGGCATCTGTTACATCTCTCTGAAGCCCTGCATGCATACTCCTTCTGATGCATATTCCTTCTATACCATGTGACAGTTGAGTATAGTAATGTTCAAAGCTGTCAAGGTGGTGTGCTGCTTCTGCTCTTTAAGGAAGCTGTATATTTAACTCAAATCTTCCACTGAGCCTTCATACCAGCTCTGTGCTAAGCAGGACACTGTTTTAATCAATCTGTTTTTCTTAGTGAGAAGCATTCACTATTAAGTTTACAAGATGACAAGAACACCAGATTTATTACCAAAGTTAATATCATAATTTCTGTGGAGTAAAAGCACTGTAGATAATGCTATGATGAGGTATCACTAATTGCATTACTAACTATAACTACTGCAAATTTATAAATAGCTATTGAACATCATTAAGTATGGGAATCATGAAGAGCTAGCTTAATTGTGTCATTTTATTATCAGCTGCATCAAAATTAGTCCTAGATTTGCAGTAGTGTGTAGGCATCCTAATCTTCTGCTTCTTAAATTTTCCATAAGGCCTTACAGCCTTAACAGGAACAGACTCCTTTTTTTACATTAGTATTGCCTCTCCAAATATTCTATATGAATGTTGGCAGCTTTAAATATACAATGGGGAATGTATTAAAACAGATATGTGTATGTTACAATACATGCCCTCTATATATATCATCTGTGAGACACTAGAATGCAATAATAAGAGTTAAAAGCCAATTGAGTCAAAATAACACAGTTCCTTGACTTATAATTAAAGTTTCTTAGCCATGAAAAGCATCAGGACTTCATTACTTTACACAAGTATTTCAATACTGATGTAGTACAGATGTTGTCATCCCTCCTCTCTGCTCTACAAATGTGAGACTTCTTTTTATACATCAACATACAGATCAGTCTCTGTCTTATACTGATTCTCTTAAATCTTTCATACCTCAACCCCTTTGTGTTACTTTGCCTCATTCACATGAGAGGCTGTGAATGTGGCTTGAAAACACCCTTCAAATATCTGTTTGTCT
>NW_008660414.1:12443-20745 GCF_000695815.1 Acanthisitta chloris
CACTGTTAGAGGTTACTTTAAAATTTTCCCATGTGTTTTGGGATTTATTCGGTGTCACTTTATATCCTGCATTGTTCTTAAGCTCCTCAGAGCCAGCAAGGAAGTAAATTGCATGATCATTTACACTGCAAATACAAAAGGAAATTTAAGATCCTTTCTGTGTACAGAAGGAGCTAGTTGCGGATAAAAGGTGTCCAATAAAGAATTTGTTTAAAGTTGCATGTTGCAATCTGGATTTTATATTATTTCTTTTTTATTATTATTTCTTTTTTTCCTTTTTTTTTTAACACTGTTTAATTCTCTATTATCTGTAAGTACACTTTCACAAGGCTTATAACCTTTGAATATCTGTTCTGAGAATAGGACCTCTCTATATAATTATTCTTCATTAAAAAAAGGAAAGAAAAAATATGCAAAGGACAGGCCAGGACTCCAAAGGTGCACGCCAAAGTTACTTTGCATGATGTTTCACAGTTGCAATCTGTTTCTTGAAAAATTTGTCTCAAAGTGAATGTCAACCAATGCATAACCACCAACACTCCAATTAACTCCACTCATGATAAAAAATCTTGGTCAAGACATTTTTGAATTATGAAGCAAAAACTGCACGGATGTCTTTGGGCTGCTCTCATAGAGTCTGAGCAGTCTTTTTAGATGGGATCCTTCAGTGAAATTACTTCTCCCATCTAACTCTGAGAAAATCAGTATGAAAATTCATGGTGATTTAAATGGGAGGCATGATTGGTCTCTCCTACAAATCATCTTTACAGCTCCTAGTTTATGAACTTCCAACCACATATTGCTCTTGTGATAAACAGAATCTTATAAGAATCTGATGTTAGCAAATAAACTACATAAAGATAAATTCTGACCCAAAATTTCAGACTCTTCTTTAAGCCTGAAAGCACTACATTCCTCTTTCTGTAGTTTATTTGAAAACTTCAGAATGCTTTAAGATTCAGTGTCTTCTTCAGCTAAGTAATGTTGTTTATACGAAGAAATATAAAAGCAGATATTTCAGAGTTAATGAATGCTGGAGAGTTAGAGGGAAAAACTCCACAATCCAAACCAATGTGAATGTACAGTGGGTAGCATTGACCAACAATATAGCTCAGCCAAAAAAATAAATCAGCATTTCCTGAGGAAAGTCTGGCATAAGTTAGTGTCCCAGTCCAATAAAGTATAGGAGGGTTCAATTGATTCCCCCAATGTGAAATAAGACACAAATGAGGTCAAACACCATCAGTGAGTGAGATTTTATAACTGGTCATGTGAAAGGGGAGGGGGGAAAGGTGATAGAAAAGCCAGAAACAGGAAAGGGGGAAGTAGGCAAGATTTGAAATCCAAAAGCAGAGATAGTCATTGCCATGGATCCAATGGCATACTGATGATCTTTTCTACAGTGGTGGGTGAACACACACAGTCTCTAAACTCTGGTTCTTTTTTATGGGGCTCTGCTCCCCTTGAGTGGCTGGGTGATTCCCAGCAGAGTCACATTAAAGTTTCCTTGCAAATGTCCTGGGGAGGTTGTGGTTCAGGCGCAGGTATGGATTATTTCCCTTCATCCTGGGAAAATTGCAGTTCGGTAGCAGCTAGAGATTTACAGAGGACCGAGGAGTCCCATTATCTCCTGGGACAGCTGCTGCAAACAGAGGTTTGGATGGACAGCGGAATTTCACTTCCCTGGGAATCGCAGTCTGGAGATCTATGGTAGACTGAGGAGTCCCCTCCTGGGACAGCTGCTGCAAACAGAGGTTTGGATGGACAGCGGAATTTCACTTCCCTGGGAATCGCAGTCTGGAGATCTATGGTAGACTATCTCCTAGGAAAATTGCTGCCATTGGAGGTTTACAGAGGTGTGTTATTCCCCATGTTTGCAGTCCAGCTACAGGCAGAATTTCCTGTTCTCCAGGAAGAACAGAGGTTTGGATGGACAGCGGAATTTCACTTCCCTGGGAATCGCAGTCTGGAGATCTATGGTAGACTATCTCCTAGGAAAATTGCTGCCATTGGAGGTTTACAGAGGTGTGTTATTCCCCATGTTTGCAGTCCAGCTACAGGCAGAATTTCCTGTTCTCCAGGAAGAATCTCCTGTTCTCCTGTTCAGCTATAACTAGAGATATCCTGTTTCTCATTCTCCTTCTGTGAGCTCAGCAAGCTTTGAGGCAAACAACCAGGCTTTTGCCATACAACAAGCTGCCAAAGTCAGACAATGTCAAAACAAACATTTCTTAAAGGTACCTTACAGCTAGGTTCTACAGCTACAAAAGGGATCAAACTTCCTGTGAGGCTCAGTCAAGGTTAGTCATCAGAGTTAAAGGACTGGAGCTATACCACAGAGTCAATTTATTAAATGGGCAGAAGTGCTATTTCATACTCATTCCATGGAGGTTTAATGAAGCTTCACATACTGGTATCTGCAGTCATTGACTGCCACATTAATTTTTGACGTTTCCTTAGACAGCAACTTGTTGAAGTATCTTAGAAAAAGGTCCAATAGGTTTCTCTTATGCTTGATGGCAGAATGGGAGTTGAATTGCCATGTTGCTAACTGTCCAAATTAGTCCAAATTAATTTCAACCCCTGAATGAGAAAGTAAAAGATAGGGAGGTGTTTTATGGGCGTAGTTTTAATTTTTCCAAGTTCAGGCCTTCTCAGACATGAAATGAATTTGAATAGTCATTAATGGTGACACCTTCCATGATGCCACTGTCATGAATTGGAATGGGTGTGGGTGGGGGAAGAAGAAAACCTAATGTGTTTCCCTTATAGACATTGTGGTCCAGACACTGAGAGCTTTGAATAAAATATGCCCTGTGGTCTGAGAAGAAAGAAAGGCATTCAATTTTTTCACTTAAAAGTGTCATTGCACTCACACTGCTTGTGATCTGATCCAGAATATAGAGTTTAAGTCTCAAAGACTACTATGTGTCTTCAAAGAGCCTTAGAATCCAAAATTTTTGCATCCTACCTCTAAGAGTCAAACTATTGTTATTTTCAAAATTACTAAGACTGAAACAGCTGTATCCTTTCTTCTTTCATGTATGTATTCTCAGTGATGGCTGTTTTCAGTCATTTTAGAGACAGGCCTCTAAAGAAATTGAATGTGTGGGTTGTTACATTCCTTTTCCAGTCTGATGAATCTCACTCTTAAATTGTTCCTGTTGCTAAAGTCTTTGGTCATCTTGTCACCATCTTCTGACCCCTTTTTGCTTTGCTCTTGTCTTTTCAGAAAAAATCAGAGTTCTATACAGTGCTGTAGACTCAGATGCTGCACAGATTTAACGCCATAATCTATTCTTTAGTCCTTTCCTAATAATTCTGAACTTTTTTCTTATTGTCCATTGCTGAACACTGAACTTTTATTTTCCTGCAATTGACTGTTATAACCTTATGACTCCTTCCTGAGTGCCAACAGTCAGCTCAGAAGCTGCCTATATACATTTACATTGAGATTGTTTTTTCTTGTTTCACTTTACAATGAATGTTGTCTGCAATTTTAGCACCCTGTCACTCAGTGTTGTTCCCCCATTCATTCATCCCTAAATATATAATTAGATTTGCATGTTTCTGACAGTACTTATGACTTATCCCACAGAAATGGATGTTGATTGCAGCATAGATTCATGAAATATAAGCTATGTACCTCTAGATAGGGTGTGGAACTTTAGTCTGTGTCAGGCTGACATGTGCAGCTGAGTTCTTTTGTTTCCCACCAATTTTCAACGTGTCATCATGGACTTGCTGTACACTAAGTGACTTAAGTAAGGGGATTTTTGCCTTTAATTTCTTCTGTTCCCTTTTTGCGATACAGGATCTTTCATGAGCATTGAATTTGTGGGGAGAATAGTTAAGTTCAGAAAAGGCAGGGTAGGTGTCCCAACATATTCTTCTGGACTTCAGACTTGGATGCAGCTTAAAGAGGATTAGACCTGCAAATTAGAACCATAGAATCATAGAATCAACCGGTTTGGAAGAGACCTCAAAGATCATCGAGTCCAACCCTAATATTCTTACTAGACCATGGGACTAAGTGCCACATCCAGTCTCATCTTGAAAACCTCCAGGGTTTTCATCTTGAAAACCACCTCCCTGGGCAACCCATTCCAATACCTGATTACTCTTTCCATAAAAAACCTCTTCCTAATATCCAACCTAAACCTCCCCTGGCAGAGCTTGAGTCTGTGCCCTGTTGTCCTGCTGCTGGTTGCCTGGGAGAAGAGAACAACCCCCACCTGACTCCAACCTCCTGTCAGGGAGTTGTAAAGGATGATAAGGTCACCCTGAGCCTCCTCTTCTCCAGGCTGAACACCCCCAGCTCCCTCAGCCTCTCCACATAAGACTTGCGCTCGAGTCCCTTCACCAGCCTCGTTGCTCTTCTCTGGACCTGCTCCAGCACCTCAATATCCCTCCTGAACTGAGGGGTCCCTAATACAACAACCTCATATCCTTCCTTAACAGAGGGGCCCTAGTAACAACGACAGGGTACCCTACTGGAGCCGAGTATTTGGACGAGATGACCTCCAGCCGTCCCCTCCAACTATACCCATTCTGTGATCTTCCTTTTCTTTTTTTTTTTTTTTAATACAAGACTGAGCTTGTAAGACAACTTTGAGCCTGCTGCATGTGTTTTGCAGCTGGATAGCTCCTATGCAGTGACAGACCTAGAGCTCTTTCTATTGCAGGTCCTCTGGTCTCATTCACTGTTTCTTATTGCTATTGCCTGCTTAATTGTTGTCTGAAAAATGATGGAAGTTTTTGCATGACTTTTCATAATTTGCTGAATTTCCACAAGGAATAATTCCCTGTGCTGGTTCAAGCAACGGTGCCTGGATAGAGTTATGATAATTTGCCCTGGTACTGTAGGCATCCTCAGAAGATATGGATCGAATACATTTGTTTATTGCTGTCAAAATCTTTCCTATTGGTGGAAAAACAATAGTTCACATTCATCTGTGTCTGTCTTCCCTATTTCAGTCTGTGTATTCCTTCCTCAGTCCTGCTTCTCTACAGAAAAGAAATGTTTCAGGTGCCTTTTCATAACCAAGACCTGTGGCAACATGCAAACATCCACAACTAAATCATAGATTTGTACTTTATGGAAGAGACCTATTAAGTACTAATTCAGGGAATGAATCTAAAAATGCTAATGAAGCTGCCTATCTAAGCAATGCTTTACTATGAACGTGTGGGTTCTGACCTGTACATAGTAAGTGTACAGTAGCAACTTAGATTACTTACATTGCTACAAAACACATTTGCTCAGTTTTATATTGGCCCAACAGTAAAGGCAGAAGTGAGATGCTCTACCTGAGCAAGACTGTTAATCCAAGTTGTGTTGGCTTGCAGACATGAAATGAAAACTGGGGAGTCACTCTTCTTCAGAGAATTTCTTCTAGTCAACATTTTGTGTCTTGGTTTTATTATTACAGTATGGCTGTGCATCATTTTTTATATTCTTATTGTGTACAAGTCATTAAAAATACATTTCTGTACATGTAAGTGTGTATAAAGGCAAAAAACAAGAGAAGGACTGATGAAGCACTTAATATTTTACTCTTTATTGCTCTGCTTTCCCCCCTCTGCTGAACTCCCTATTTTCCAGCTCTGCTTTCACATCTCATCTTCTGCCTGGGATATGAGTGGCAGAAATGAGGTCCCTGGCAGCTTGTCCAGTTTCTCAGTGTTCTGGTATGACTCCTGCATATTTCTGATATGAGGAAGACTTTAACTAACTAACCAATGAAAAAATAAATAGATGTGGGTATGTAAATGTCATATGTATTTCTTAAATCACCTTAGACTGGAATTTTGCTATGGGGAATCTTGCAGAGCAAAGCCTATATACATCCCCCAAACAGCCATAATGGCAGTGTTCAGTAGATTTTGCAACTTTTAAAGTTGTTTTACCATAATTATGTCTTACCTTTGCTTTCTCTTTGCTATTACCTGGCAAGTTCTTAGAAGAAAAAATATTCACACTTGTGTTAACAAATGTATTTGATGCAAAACTGCAGTCAGATGAATTAATAAATCAGTAACATTGTGATAGCAAATGTAACTACACCTAAATACTGGTGATGGAGTTGTCAGTGGGATCTAGGTGCCCAGATCTAGTTTACTTGGAGAGCACTTTGCACTTTCTGAACTCCCCTGGTAGCTCTCCTTAACATGCCTTAAGTCTCTCTTGTCTTCCTTTTCAGTCTCAGCTGGTTAGTTACCAGACAACCTAATCATCTAAGAGACAGCTCGCCAGAGGTAGAATTCATTTTCTTTGGAAGCAATACTTCTTCCTTTTCCTTCTTTCTCGAAAGGGAATTTATTTTTTTGCTACTTCAAATCCATGTATTTATATCTATCTATCTATCTATCTACAGATTTCTCTGTGCAGGTATTGGCATATGTTGTCATCTTAGTAATTGCACTCAGATTTTTCTAGTATTCAGATTTTTCCAGCATTCATTTTTTTTCCCCTTTAAAACTTGTATTCAAAGTTGATTATGTTTTAGAGTTAACAAGAGTCACAACATTCCTCCCAACTCCATTGCTATTTTTCTATCTTAATGACATAATATTTTAGAACACTGAAGGGCTGTTAGAGGCATTGCTTCCAGATCTATTACTGCATTCAGAGAATTTAAGTTACAGGCTTCAGAAGGATTCAGAGAGAAAAATAGGTAGATTTCAGTCAAATTAACCAGCACCAGAAAAAAAAAAAACCATAAATAAATCAGTCTGAAAATTTATTTTCTTTGTATTTGATGCCTATAGAAAAGGAGATAGTGCTTGACTTCTGCATAAAAGTTAGGGTTTAATAGAAGCAGAGAGTCTAGGGTCTTCACGGAGCAATTGTATTCATTTTGCTGTTAGATTTGCCATCAGAACAGCAGATAAAAGAACTCAGAGAAAGCATAGAAGCAATGAACTTTGATAGGATGTATTTATAAGCTATCAATCTGAAGGACTGTTTTAAGAGCAAAGTGAAGAGTAAAGTGGTTACAGAAAAGGCAAGATGGCAGGAAACTCTACGAGCATCCTCATGGAAAGTATGTTAAAACACAGAGAGGTGCACTTACATGGCTAAAACCCTACACAATTAGTGGGTTTATTTAAGACAAAAGAAACCAGCCTTTTTAGAATAGAATCAAATAGAATGGAGTAGAACAGATTATTTCTGCTGGAAGGGACCTATTAAATCATCTAGTTCCACTGCCTGAACAATTCAGGGCTGACTAAATAAACTATGTTGTTCAGGGCATTGTCCAAATATCTTTTAAACACTGATATGCTTGGGGCATTGACCACATCTCTAGTAAGCCTTTTTCAGTGTTTGACCACCCTTTAAATAAAGAAATGTTTCCTAATGCCCAAGACTACACCTCCCCTGGCATAACTTCCAACTATTCTGATGATTCCTATAATTGGATCATAGGGAGAAGAGCTCAGCAATTCCCTCTCCACTTATAGAATCATAGAATTTAAGGGTTGGAATGAACCTTACAGATCATCTCGTCCCAACTCCCCCTGCCATGGGCAGGGACACCTCCTCACTAGAACAGGTTGAACAAGGCTTCATCCAGCCTGGTCTTGTACACTGCCAGGGTCAGGGCAGCCACCACATCCCTGGGCAACCTGTTCCAGTGTCTCACCATCCTTATAGTAAAATACTTTTATCTAATATCTAACCTGAACCTCCCCTCCTTCAGTTTGAATCTATTACCCCTATCATTGTAGTTCCTAACAAGGAGTCCCTTCCTGGTTCCCTCTTAGGCCCCCTTCAGATATTGAAAAGTTGCTATGAGGTCTCCATGCAGCCTTCTCTTCTCCAGCCTGAACAGCCCCAACTCCCTCAGCCTGTTCTCACAGGGGAGATGCTCCAGTCCTCTCCTCTTATCAACTTTGTGGCCCTCTTCTGGGGCCACAATAGGCAAGCTCCAACAGTTCCATGTCCTTCTTATGTTGGGGACACCAGAACTGCACACAGTATTCCAGGTGGGATTTATACAAGCAGAGTAGAGGGGAAGAATCACCTCTTTTGACCTGCTGGTCACACTCCTTTCGATGCTGCCCAGGATTCCATTGGCTTTCTGGGCTGCTAGGGCACACTACAGCTCATGAGGAGCTTCTCATTCACTGTAACTCCAAGTCTTTCTCCTCACTGCTGGTTTCAATTACATCCCCACCCAACCTGTAGCTGTGCCTGGGATTGCCATGGCCCAGATGTAGCACCTTTCACTTCATTTTGTTAAACTTCATGAGTTCTGCACTAGCACATCTCTCAAGCTTGTCAAGGGCCCTCTGG
>NW_008660415.1:0-1719 GCF_000695815.1 Acanthisitta chloris
TCTGAGGTCCATTCCAACCCCTCAACAACCTGTGAAATTATGAACCTATGACTTTTTTGTCAGATCAAGCCCTGGTTGATGAGCATCTCTTGCTTTCTGCTGCATCAGCACTTCTCATAGAAACATAGAATCCCAGACTGGTTTGGGCTGGAAGGACCTTAAAGCACATCTCATCCCACCCCCTGCCATGGGCAGGATCACCTTCCATTAGCCCAGGTTGCTCCAAGCCCTGTCCAACCTGGCCTCGACGACTTTGGCCTGGAGTACTTCTCATTGCATGTTCTAATCAGTCAAACACTCTGAGGCAGTAGCAACCCCTCAGGAACCACGCAATGATGTAATTCAGCATTACACACACACATATATCTATATGTATACGCATAAATAATTTCACTAAGCAGAGTGTAGGAAGCTTTGCTGCTGTTTGTCAAAAGAAATTACTCCAAAATCAGCTGCTAAACCTACAAAAATAGCAGTTACAGACTCCAGAGCAGAATTTTATTCACAACATTAGACTTGTGATCAATAGCTGTGAGAGTGTGGCTAGAAATAGTCTTGCCATGGGAAATGTACCCAGTGTTTGCTTCCTGCTGGCTCAGAGCAGGTCATGCCCTAGGCACTCTGCAGAGTTCCTGCTAGATTTTATCTGCAAGTACATATAGGAGAAGCAAAGCTACTCCACTCCATGGAGGACTGGATGTGATTGCATTTCCCTTGCTGTCTGGAGTGGCTGGTGAGGAAGAGCTTGGGTTGTATAAGTCCTCAGCACTAGGTCTGGGAGGTGGGAACTGGGGTTATTCTCTCTGGAGCAATCTAGGAACTTCTCGTCTTATCTTCCCAGCAGCAAAGGGCAGGAAGAGTGGTCCTGGAGGCAGGATGATTCCCACAGAGGGGTTATAGAATCATGGAATCATTCAGGTTGGAAAAGCTCTCTAAGATCATTGAGTCCAACCATTCCCCAGCACTGCCAAGGCCACCACTAACCATGCCCCAAGTGCCACATCCACATGGCTGTTAAATCCCCCCAGGGATGGTGACTCCACCACTGTCCTGGGCAGCACATTACAATGTCTGACCAACCTTTCCATGAAGAAATTTTCCCAGATATCCAACCTGAACCTCCCCTGGCACAGCTTGAGTTGTTTCCCCTTGCCCTGTCCCTTGTTCCCTGGGAGCAGAGCCTGACCCCACCTGGTTGCACCTCCTGGCAGGAGTTCACCCTGAGCCTCCTTTTCTCCAGGCTGAGTCCTCCCAGCTCCCTAAGCCGCTCCTGGTGCTCCAGCCCCTTCCCCAGCTCCACTCCCTTCCCTGGACACTCTCCAGCCCCTCAATGTCATACTTGTCCCGAGGGCCCAGAAGTGTCCCCAGGACTGGAAGTGACAGGGAAAAGGCACTGCCCTGGGGCTGCGTTAGGAGCAGGGATTTAAGGTGAACGCAGGGACTTAGGATGAGTGCAGAATTCCTCATCCAGTTCATCCCCCTTGTACAAGAGCTCTCACAGCCTCCTGATGAACCGGATGGGAAATCAGTCCAGCTGGAAAAGTAAAACTCCACATCCCCATTCCAACAAGAAAAGGATCTCCCTGAGGATGATTCCTCAGGCTGTCCATGTTGTATGGAGACAGGACAAAGTGCTGGCTGAGCTGTGCCTGAAGCAACTCAGCCTGTGAATGAGAGACAGGCTGAGACTGCACCTGGAAGCAATTTGCTCTCCTTCCC
>NW_008660416.1:0-1051 GCF_000695815.1 Acanthisitta chloris
ACCAAAAATGGGTTGGAGACTCTCCAAAGGTTTGGGAGAAACTCAAGCCAACCAAAAATGGGTTGGAGACTCTCCAAGGGTTTGGGAGAAACTCAACCCAACCAAAAATGGGTTGGAGAACCTCCAAGACCCTCTGAAGACACTCAACTCTTCCAAGGAAGATCGCAAGACCCCAAAGAAGATCTGTAGATCCTCCAAGACCTTCTGAAGACACTCAACCCTTCCAAGAAGATCTGGAGACCCTCCAAGACCCTCTGAAGACACTCAACTCTTCCAAAAAAACTCTGTCGACCCTCCAAGACCTTTACGAGAACCTCAACCCACTCCTAAACCCTCTGAAGACCCTCAACCTCCCAAGAAGGATCTGTAGATCCTCCAAGACCTTCTGAAGACCCTCAACCCTTCCAAGAAAATCTGTAGACCCTCCAAGAGCTCCTTGAGGGACCTCAACCCCCCAAAGAAGATCTGTAGATCCTCCAAGACCTTCTGAAGACACTCAACCCTTCCAAGAAGATCTGGAGACCCTCCAAGACCCTCTGAAGACACTCAACTCTTCCAAAAAACTCTATAGACCCTCCAAGACCTTCTGAAGACACTCAAACCTCCCAAGAAGGATTTGTAGACCCCCCAAGACCCTCTAAAGACACTCAACTCTTCCAAGGAAGGTCTGTAGACCCTCCAAGACCTTCTGGAGAACCTCAACCCACTCCTAAACCCTCTGAAGACCCTCAACCTTCCAAGGAAGATCTGGAGACCCTCCAAGAGCTCCTGAAGAACCTCAATCCTTCCAAGGAGGATCTGTAGACCCTCCAAGACCCTCTGAAGACCCTCAACCCTTCCAAGGAAGATCTGTAGGCCCTCCAAGACCCACCAAGACCCTCAAGCCTTCCAAGAAGGATCTGTAGACCCTCCAAGACCCTCTGAAGACCCTCAAACTTCCCAAGAAGGAACTGTAGACCCTCCAAGACCCTCTGAAGAGAAGACACTCTTCCAAAAAAACTCTGTCGACCCTCCAAGACCTTTAGGAGAACCTCAACCCACTCCTAAACCC
>NW_008660417.1:0-410 GCF_000695815.1 Acanthisitta chloris
TGGGGATGGAGCTCGGGCTGCCTGTGGAGAGGCAGCAGAGCACAGCTGGGGGAGCTGCCCCCCAGCAGGGAAACATGTGCCATAGGGAGCTCTGTCCAGGGCCTGGGACACAGCCCTGTCCCCTCGTCGTGATTTAACCCCAGCAGCCACGGAACAGCTCACAGCCACTTGCTCACTTCTCCACCAATGGGATGGGGGAGACAATTGAAATGGTAAATGCTAGAAAAACTCATGGGTTGAGATAAAGACAGTTTAATAGAAAAAACAAAAGCCACACACACAAGCAAAACAAAACAAGGAATTAATTCACTGCTTCCCATGGGCAGGAGGTGTCAGCACCTCCAGGAGAGCAGGGACCATCACATGTAATGGTTACTTGGGAAGACAAACACCAACATTCCCAACTTCTC
>NW_008660417.1:646-16575 GCF_000695815.1 Acanthisitta chloris
CCCATACTAGTCACTGTGAAGAAAGTTAACTCTGCTTCAGCCCAAAGCAGCACATGGGGTTAGCAGTTGGCATGAATCAGCACGACTCGACTGGCTTTGACAGAGCTCTGGTGGAGCTCTCCTGAGTCACTCACGTATGTAAGAAACAGGGTTAGTGACTGAGGTTGCATAAAGAGAGAAAACAACTTTGTATGGAAATTGTAGAGACTGAGAGTTATAACTGCCGTTTGCTGACAAGGAAAGAGACCCATGCAATTTGTTCAGAGGGGTTACCATCAACTGTATATGGGGTCTGACTTTAGGATGTGGAGGATGTTGGCTTCAGTGGAGCTTGGCCAAGAGTATTAAATGGCAAACGAATAGATGCAGCTATAAATTGAGGCTGGGGGTTTTGTTCAGAATAAAGTGAATGATCCAAGCTTCTTTTCTGCAGTAGAAATCCTGCCTGGCTTGCTTCTGACATTCCCAGTACTTTGTGACCTGAGGCTGTTGAAACATCTAACAAATGAAAGTGATGGAGTAGTTTATCATCTGAATTTGTCTGAATGGCAGGAAAAGGCTCAAACCAGGCTGAAAATAATTTGTTCACAGGAATGTGTGTTTAATTCACTTGTTTTATTCAGCTTTTAATAGACAAAGCCACCATTTATTGATTAGAAAGGAGCATATCATCCTGTTACGGCTTAGCATCCCGTAACTCCAGGACACTCAACCATTTCTGTATTAACAAGAACACATTGAAGAAATATTACAAAACAAGACTTTTTGGATGATTTCCCAAAAGCTCCAAATACAATCATAATGTTCTTCAAGTTATCATAAGCATTGATTTCTCCTTAATTTTAAATGGGTGAACTATGACTGTCAAACATTTTAACTTTACTTGCTCAATAGCAATATTTTTGTAGAAAACTCTCTAATTAGCTGTGTGTTTTGCATTTTCTGCTTAATGGTGATAAATGACATTTAATTCAGGCCAAAATTAACATTATTGAAGAATTATGCTAAAGGAACCACTTTTAAATTTGAACTTAACTAGTGTCTTCTCAATGAGATGAAACATATTTCTGTCTGACATACTGGTTGTATCTCAAGTAAAGTCACATGCATCAAGTTTCAGGGAGGAAAATGCTAACAGCTTTAATGTCTCCATACTTAATTTGATAGGGGCAAATCACTGAATTTTTATGGGAAAAAGCTGGATTTGCAGTAAATCTTTTTTTACTGAGCGATGATAAAGACTGATGTGATGATCATACTTGATAGTGTTTAGGGAAAATGATGATTCATCTGTCTCTTTGATGGATTCTCATTCTAATTTGATTTTTTGAAAATTCTTTCCCAATAAACAATTCTTCATTGTGAGAATGATATATCAAAATTAATCAGTCATGTGTGGGAGTACATGTGTGTTTATGTATGTGTATGAAAGAGCAATTTTATATTAAAAAAAAAGACAACTTACTGACAGACTATAAATCCATTAAAGTGAAATTTTAAGCCCTTTGCCTGCAAGATGGCTAAAAAATATTCAACAGACTGCCTTGAGAAGCACCTTGAAGCCAGAGTGTTCTGTGTCCCATGGAGGGAACCATGGTCTACGGTGCTCTGGTGCAACATACCAAAAAGAGGATGAATTCAGCAATTATCACAGTCACCTTGGGCTATTCAAATTGATTTAAAATTTGGTATATTTTAATCTTTCCCTTCAGATTCAAGAAGGCTGTGGATTCTGGAAGATGGAGGTACCAGAATTTTTGAGAGGCTAAAGGGATTTTGTCAAAAATAAGATTTGCAGAAAGAAGCAGTTTAAGATTTTCAGACAAGCAAATCACTGTATATTTTGGTTAAAATTGTTCTCAGTGAAATCATTAACATTGCTAATTAAATTGTCACCTTTAGATTTCAGGATTAATAGATGATGAAGATGAATGAGAAAAGTCACTCCTCTCAGGTCTTTTGCTACAGGCTTTTCACAAGATTTCTATCATACCCACAAAAGTTCGAGTCTACTTCCATGAGCAGCAGCAGCAATATGGTCTGGGTTCCTTAGCTTTGCATTTGCAGTCAAATGCTCCAATATCGAATAGGGTCTGAGAACAGAATGAGACTTTGCATATTTGCAGGTATTGGAGCCCTCCAAACACAGCTCTTTGGTTTGTCTCCTTTGCTACCTGGTCAGTGGGTGGTGCATACTGCAACATTGTCATCCATGGAGTCATTTAGCGTTTCACTCTGTGCCAGCCACTGATTTTCAGGAAACTGATAGAAACATCATTTTTTATATGGCTGTCGTTATGTTAAATTTAGATATTGTCCCACATCTAAAAATTTGTTAGCATCAAATAAATATAGATTTTTAATGTACTTAAATGCACACAAGAAACTTTGTTTTCTCAGCAAGCAAGAGATTACAGATAATCTCAGGTATCATCAGAATGTGCATACACCATTTTCTTCCAGCTGAGAGTTAGAGATGTGTCTGTTCCCTGCCCAAGGCTTTCACACTAGATGATAAACCCATCACTGCAGATTGTGGCAGCCCTGCCTTGGGGACAGTGGAGTGTGTGCCAGCTTTTTAACCTTTGATAACACCTTTCTGAGCCTGGGCTGCTTTTTCTAGTTTTGTTTGGGATTCAGGGTTGTGAAAATCCTTCTCCCCTTGTGCACCTGTGATTAGTGCCTGTGTCTTGTTTGGTACTAACCTTTTGCTTCCCTCACTCCTCTTTTTCTACAAAACCTATGGAACGAATCAGCTAATTGGGAAAGAACTGACTAATGTGCTGGCTCATACCCATCAATAGTTCTCTTAACAAACTTGTGAATGGAAGGCAGGTATTACTGCTGATAGTCCACAAGGAACAAAATAACTGCTTGATATTCAGATCCACAGCTAAACAGAAGTGGCAGTGGGGACAAAACAAGATGCTTCCATTTGCAAATTGGCTCAACTGATGCAGCATACTTATAAAGAAAGAATGTCATTTTAAAGCTACTTCTTAGGCTCTAGCAGAATTTAAGCAAAAAATCTGCATACACCTCACTGCAAAATGCTCTCACAAACTTACAAGGGCATCATTGGGTCAGTGTCAAGATCCATTACTTGAGCCTTCTCCACCTATTCAGTCACTGTGAAGAGGAGGTGAAAATGATCTGTGTCTTGCCTTCTACATGTGAAGTAAAATTTCCTCACTTTTAGACATGCATTCCCAAAGGAGAAATGAAGTAATGTGATATTCAGAGCAGCAACACTTAATATTTAAGCCTCGTTGAATTCACAGCTGCTACGCTAGATAGCTGGTCTTACACACACCAGGCAAGAGGACTAGGTAGCACTGTGCACATTCACAGCAGCTGGCAGGCTGTAGGAAAAATGCCTTTTGTGGTTAGCAGAAAAGACTGAAGAGCAGAGTTTCCTGTTTTTTCCCTCAGGGCTAGGTTTAGAGTCAACTCAGGTCAACCAGAAAGCGCCTGCCACCCTCTTGGAGGCTGAATGTTTGAATCTTCTTGCTTAGTTTTCCTTTTTAAAGACTGAGGTGGTGGAAGTCCTTTCTAGCTGTGACTGGAGACCACCCAGAGCAGCACTGGGCTAAACACCCCTCCTGGGTGAAAGAAGGGGAGGAAGGAGAGAGAGAGAAAATAACTATTGTCAATACATTAATGCTTGCTTGCCATTAATGCATTCTCAGAGCAGTGAGGACCTTTCACAGGGAGATTTTAGCAGACATGCCAATTTTGTGTCTATGAACGCTATGTCAGATTATGTCAGGGAACAGCCCAGTGTTTTTAGGACTTAAGTAGCTGTGTATTTGCAACCAATCTGTAGAAATTTAGGATTAGGGGGGAATTTCTTGAGTGGCAAAATATCAAACATAGAAACTCAAAAGTTCCCATAAAGATTATTGTTTATTTATTAACTCCATTATTGTTAAATATAGACTATGTCTCTCTTTGATAGTTTACTGACTGTTGCTCCAGATGAATTTGAATCACAGTAGAGTCCCATATTCACAGGCTTTCAGACAGGTTTAGATGTGATACTCATAATGACATTATTTCTATTAACTTGATGGAAATGTTAAAATGAGAAACTCATCCTCACACATGAGATGCTATTAATCAGATCAGATGTAATCCATTGCCTAATAGTCCTTTGGACTTAAAACATAGCTTCTGTTTTATTCAGAGCTTTAGACACTCACTTCAATATACTAAATACAGGTGATTACTGTGATCATATATATAGGACTAGGAGTGTCCCTGTAACATGATCAGTTCCAGGAGAGAGTCTGGATTGTATCACACCATTATCATTGCCCCATAAAAAATGGAACCCAAGTGTTGAAGAGTGTCATGAAAAGACCTGTTTTTGTGAATGAGAAGTTTGATCAGATTGTGATTGCTACAATCTGAATCAACATTATATATTAAATAGGGAATTTTGCAATGGGAAATCAAATGACAGAACTTTGCAACATACCTCCTTTTCTTTCTTGGGGTTTTATTGAATATTTTTAATTATGCTTGTGGACTATATTAAGCAGTGATTCATTATGGACCTGATCCAAAAACCATTTAAGTCAGTGAAGTAAATCCCATGTAATTCAGAGACTACCATTCACTGCAAAGGGCTTTGGATCAGCCCCAGCAACTATATAGTCTATGCTGGAAAAGCTCATGCCCAGACTCTATAGCAGCTTGGTATCAGCGTGACAAGCAAATTAATAGTGGAAATTTCAGTTTCTTTTCTCTGGTTTGATTAAGACTAATGTAAATTTTCCCATCTGCACTTCATTAGATATGTTAAGATGAGCAGCTGTGATCCCCAGGGTTGACTCTGAGGTATCATAATAACCACATCCAATGGTCTGCTAAGTGGCAAAAAGAGTCAATCCTTCTTTACTCCTTTCAGACTGTACCTGGAGATCAGGCATGACCATATAAATTTTATTTTTTCCCATTAAATAAGCCACATATGTTCATGGAGACCATTAGAATGGTGCTACTGTGGATGTTCACAAGAATCAAGATGATGTAGCGCTCCTTAAGTTCCTCAACAGGAATTAAGGCAAACAACAACAACAACAAAAGATATATGAATGCTACCCATGTCTCCCTTCAGTGTGCATTCAGATTCTTTACAATAAGAACTAAATTTACAGAGAGGCTTCCCTATAATTTCTACTTCTTCACACAAAGCTTTTTCACTTTGCGTTGTATATACAGGATGGATTCTAAATGCGCAAATCCAGCTGTGCTCCATTTTTATCAGACATGTAAGACTTTGTGTCTACATAAATTATTAACGCAAATCTGTGTGAAAAACCTTCACTGTCAAGTGAACTGCACATGCAAAGAAAAATCACATTTTGAATCCTAAGGTCCTTGAAAGTGCTATTCTTTTGAAATGCTTTTCCACCTGACATTAATTTGGAGAGCATCTACCCAGCACCTGTGGAGTTTAATGTCAAAAACCCCTTGCATCATACCCTTTTTATCCCCATATTTCTAGCAGATAAAGAGTGGGGTTTGTCTTGAAAATATTGTTTCTTCATTTCATATAATGCTTACTTTAATATTTCAAATTCTCTGAATGAAGTAGCTCCATTTCCCAAAGGCTGATGCTTAAGGCCAGATCAGCCTGTCATTTCAATGCAGCCTTGCACAGAGATTGGTGAGGGAGCAATGGGAAACAGGGAGTGAAGCAGGGAAACCCTACCAGTCCAGAAAAGCACAGGGATGTTTTCCACTTCAGTGATGAAGAACAATCCATGGAAGCAGCAAAAAGCTGTATTTGAAAAAAAAGTTAAAGAGAAAAAAAATCCTCCATGCATCATCGTGCATAGAACAGTTTAGTATCTCCTTACCCTGCTGAAAAAACCTCTCATAATATAAATTTCCATTTACATTGTGAGAAAATCAGCATTTAAATGCTGCGATGAAAATTCTTTTGTATAGCATATTTGTCAACCAAAAATTTGAAATCAGACTGTTTTGTTTCTCAAGTTGTTTGTTGAGAACAAGCCCCGACAAATCCTGTAACAGTTACTGTTGCTGATCTAGATTCTTCTTTTTATAACCTCTGTAAAAACAAGCTAATTGAAAAAAAAATAAACCATTAGTATCAAAATGTTAAATCATAAGAATGTAGTTTAATTTTATTTGTCTTTTTATTTTTACAATTTTTCCAGGCAGCATGGATATGCCAGAGATTTAATAGGAAACAGGAAATTTGTTATTGTGAAAGATGTGATCCAGAACAGTACTAACCCACATACCGTGGCCCATGCCTTAGTAATGTATGGTTGAGGCAATGAGAAGACTTAATGAACCAAACGTAAGTGTTATAGAATAGCTGGCTAATTTTCTCACAACTTTAATTTTTATTACCCTGACAATTGCTTTGTAAGCAAAAAGTTTAAATAATGCTAATTGCATTGATTAGTGATTGCTACACCATTTCCCATTAATGGTCGTGTCTGTCCTAGGCTGTCTTACCAGCACTTTACAGATGGCTCTGCTAACAAGAAGGTGTTTCATACCATTGAAATGATACTGGTCAGAACAGAGGTCTGTTGTCCTAGTGTCAATAACTCCCCCTATTCTATAGGGAGGTCTGTGTGTGCTACGTCTGCACTTAAGGCAAACCCTTGAGATAAGTCTTGAAGGAATCAGGGATGGGTTTAAACCTCAATAAGGCTCACACTCAAGGTTGTGTTTGTTTTCTGATTCATCCTTGAGTCTACAAAAATGCAGATTTGGATAATATGCATTCAGGCCAGGGAGAACCTGGTGATTTGAAATGTATCATTATGGTCCTGGTGGAAGATACAGGGCAAGCTCAGCTGACTGTGGGAGATCTCTCTGCCCTGAGGCTGCAGAGAGTGATGAAAAATTTTTCCATGTGGGGCACAGTAAAACAAGTAATGGCATTTTCTGGGCTCAGCTGTCAACTACAACAGCATCTTGTGGCACAATTTATGCACTATGTTGGGTTGAATAACAAAAACATTTCAGTAGCATGATGATACCAAACCTAAAGGCTACAATGCATTTGCAGCCAACCCAATGACTGAGTCCATACCCATGTCACATTTTCTTATTGTGGTCTTTTTTGAATGAGTTATTCACCTGATTCAAGGTGAATTAAGGTGATGCTTCTGAGCTGTGGGCACCTTCATGTGAGGCAGTGCTTCACCACACACTCACACATGGTTTGTGCAAACATCATCAGGATTTCTGAAGGAAAAGTGACTTCCTCCATTAGCTACCAAGGATTTCAAGCCTGGCTTCTTAAATGCATGAAGGTTAGGTTTACTCAGCTCATTTTTGCGTCATTTAAATGAATGACAAAAATAAATCAATAAATAAAAGGATTAAATGTTATAACCAATAAATATTTAAGCCAATTGTCACGTCCAACAAACGAACACAGAAAAGTTAGCCTAGGCTGAAGTTAAACCTTTGGCTCCTTTCCCCATCATATTGTACACTAGTCCTTGTGGAACTGTCTTTTTGATATTTCCACATCTTTTATTCTTCATCACCTTCTCTGCTGTATTTCCCTTCATCTGCACATCATGCCTAATTCATCATTGGCTGCATATGCATTCATCCAGCAAGAGGTCAAGCCCTGAGTCTGCTCCTTGGGACAGAAAGGTATGTCTTTCTTTGGATAGAAGACACATACACACATTTTTTTTCTCCAGAGAAAGAATAAATAGGCAACTGAACCTTTAAACAAGTGATGCATTTTAGAGGACAACTCCTGACTAATTTGGGCTTTAAATAAGAAAACCAAAAACCAACCAAACAAAACCAAACAAGTATGTTAAACCTCAAATTTACTTTAAAGACATGTTAATATAATTTTGAAGGGCATTTCCTTTCATTGTAGTGGATCACCTATGACCCTTGAGAGACGAGATTGTCACCTAGTATGTGGCTATTCACCAGCCTGCACAGCAAAACCCAGAACAACCATTTAAATGCCATTGTTAGCGACCAGTTAGTTTCAGATGAGAGAGGAACTGAGCTGAATAGCAAGCTGCAAGTACCAAATTACAGTCAAGCAGTGGAGGAGCGCTCTGAGGGGCAAATTATGTTTTTCATTCATCTATGCATGCTGACTGATGAGCTTTGTGGTACAAAAGAGGTGTCTTCCTCGTTTTAGTTTGTTCCTGGTGAGAGAGTCTATAATCTTGCAAATCTTCATGTGTTTTTGCAACACAAAGTTAAAAAAATTTAAAAGAATGGTGGTGGGGGTGTATTACAGACCTTTGGGGATAGCTTTACACAATATCTCTCAGCAATGTAAACTTGACTGCAAACCTAGCATTTTGGACTGGTTCTTACTTCAGTGCTGAAGGAGGCTGAAGTACTTAAGAAGTTTATATATAAATATTAGGCTTAGAAATCTCTGCCCTTAAAAGGATTTCTGTACTGGGGATGGCTGTTTATTCCCAGCAGCAAAGAGAAGGTACTGGCAGTTAGAAATTCCACCTAAGAAAACAGACTTTCCTCTCCTCTGTGTAATATGCAGAATTCAGTCTTAACTCCAGTGAAGTTAGTGGAATATGGCCCTGGGTATCCCACATCTCAGTGTTATTTGGTCTCTCACCATGAACCATGGGAATATCTGACAGGCCTGTATTTCCAGTAGGGTACAATGCTGCAGATGATTAAATACAACTGTCACTAAAGAAAGCTTCATTTATAACCTATCCCCTGGGATGTGGCTTGTTGCATGGATGTCAAATGGGTGACATTTATGCTGGTGGGGAATGTCCCTACCTGAGTCCATGAGACAACTGAGTAGGATCTAATTCTAGTCTAATTCTGGATAGTGTAATTAACATTTGCACTGTCCATAGTGCAGCACTGTTTAAGATGTCAGAAAAGATTAAACTGAAGCTAATCTGTAACACACAGCAGATAAGGAGGAATCTGGGAGGACTGCACTGGAGGGACAGTTCAGTTACTGAGACATTTTACTCAGTGTTTAGGGGCCAGATCTACAAATATCCATTTTTACATGCCTCTAATATTTCCAGTGAATCATGTTTTATGTGTTTGCATGACTGGACAGTGTAGCTCAGACACAGAAGGGGATGGACATCTTCTTGAATTATTGGAACCTCTGTGAATAAGTTATATGTGTGAAATGGGGAGTCCCAGAGAGGTTGTGGATGCCCCATCCCTGGAGTGTTCAAGACTACGACAGATGGGGCTCTGAGTAACCTGGTGAGTGGAATATTCCCTGCCCATGACTGAGGGAACTAGATGGTCTCTATGATCTTTTTCCAACACAAACCATTTTATGATTCTATGATTTGTATGTGCTCACCAAATCTGCTACAGGGCAATAGGCAGTCACCACTGGATCCTGCCCAAGCAGTAAATCCAGTTTTCCGAAACTGTCAGACTGAACTGAAGGAGTCCATGATGTCCAGCAAGAGTAATTATAGGGTAACTCTGCTTGGGCTGCTATATGGCCACAAATTTCAGAAAAAAAAATTATGCCTGTAGACAAAATCTGCATTAGAACCTGGTACATCCCGCATAATATTGTGTTACTGTGCAGCAGTTCAGTACTTCTGAACATACTTATGCAGCAGCAGAAGTCTCACAAGGTGGTACTATTACCTAAAATTGCATTTTCCTGTAGTCTAGCATTAAAGGAGATACTTTCTCTGAATTATCTTCACTTTTGATAAAACACCTTGCAGCTTTCAGAAAGGTGCAGAATAGAAAATTCACAGCCAGTTCAAAACCAGAGACCATTACAAAAACCTTTCCTAAGACTGATTTCCCAGACTAGTTAAGAGAGTGACCACTCCTCCTGGTTATTCATGCACAAGGAAACTGTTACGGAGACAGATTGTCAAATCATTTAAGAAGTAGATATGGGCAGATTAAGTTTCAACCATGCACTTATGATTTTGTAACGATAACAATATGGGTCCTGGATGTGGCTCATCCCAATGTGGAGATCCAGGAGCCAAGCTGACTTGCTCCTGCAGGATGCAGTTAAATTATTTTTTTGCAGCTAAGTGTTGCCAATAATGAAAATATATTGGCACAATACTTGCAGGCTATTGTTCCATGTGGCTCTCCTTCTTAGCTGGGAATTTGTAAGCATGTCATGACTGAAAGCAATATGAATGTACTCAGCTATTCAAATATTCAAAATATATCATGCTGTATTTATTGGAAACAAAGTCTGACAAGATTATGTGTATACTAGGAACTGATAATTAAACATTGCATTGCATTGGCACTGGCAGTGTCAGCAACAGAGAAATTACAAACTTTAAATATTTATATAGTAAAATGAAATGCAGCTATTAATGCTTCCAAGAAGTGCTATAGATAGAGATGAAGAATAGAGTTTTGGAATATCTCTAACAGGTCAATTTATCATTTTTGCAGAATAGCTCCATGTCCGTGGAAGCAGGGTCTTAAAGAAATTAGAAAAAGAGTTGCAAAGGACCAACAAGGTCTGAACACAAAAAAATGGATGTTTCTAAGGGCTT
Organism: Acanthisitta chloris; assembly: GCF_000695815.1. NCBI lineage: Eukaryota > Metazoa > Chordata > Aves > Passeriformes > Acanthisittidae > Acanthisitta > Acanthisitta chloris. The sequence continues at coordinate 11,182 of NW_008660417.1, forward strand.
AAATACACAATGGAAAACAAATGTCGTAAGTAATCCATTTTTTCTGGATAGCTGATTTATTTATGTTGATTTAAACACAGTAAGTACACATATTTCTTAAAAATGCTTTGAAAGCCAACGGTATTTGTGGTCCTTCAAAAGATCACATACTTATTTTCTTTTCATTACTTTAATTCTTTGAAAAATTATCACTTCAATGTTTATTATTTTGAGTGTGAGAAGACCAGGAATAAACAGAACAGCCCTTAAACACAGAGTTAATAGTGCTTAATCTCAGTTGCTTTTTTATTGCCTTTGCTGGAACAAATCCTGAAGTCCTGTCCAAAGTATGAAAAAGGAACCCTGAGAGGATTTAGGATCTGGGCCCATTATACCATTTCTTTCAGCAGCCTAATAGAGCAAAGCTTCCTGGTGCAGTTCCAACTGCATCAACTGCTGTAAACCCAGGGACTACAAGAGGGCTGTGATATCCCTTTATTTATTCCCCAAATGGGATAAAACTATGGGAATTTCTGGCCAGCGATAAGAAAAACCTACTTTATTGCAACACCAAAATTTGTAATTTAAAGTTCTGGAAAGCCATGTGCACTGATTTGAATTGTTTTCAGTTGCATTCTCTGAGCTGCTGGTGTAAAATTATAGCATTTTTAGAGACAAGAAGGACTAAGGATATGGTGTGCAGCAACGCTCATCAGTTTCCATTCTCTGCATTTATTTTTTGGTTCTTGTTGTTTAGTGTAAGCTTACTTGAACAAGCTGGAAAGGTGAACTGGGGAAAGGTCTCCTCTCTTCTAAGTGAGGCAGTGAGTGATGGCCACAGCCATGTAAGTCAGACCAGTTGCCAACTGGGGCTGCTTACACTTCTCCTGCCCTTCCCAGGCTGGTACCAGAAGAGTATCCAGCTGAGACCTAATCCAGCAAAATGAAGCAGTGCTCAATCTGAGGTCAGAAGAGATCCCTGAATGTCTAACCACCCTACTGGGTGAACTTCAGTGTCAGCTCAGACAAGGGTGGAATTGAGTATGGCTATGACAGAGCCTTTAGAGATTGTTGCCTTCTTAGCTGAGCTTCAGCAAAAGCATGCATGTGGTAACCAGGATGAATATCAGAATCTAATCATTTGGTGTAAATAATGTATGCAAAATACTATTTTTCCCATTACTGTATCTCTTGACTCTAAAAAATCACTGATGAAAGAAGAGGATGGTTTGTGCAAGTTTTTTTTTCACATTTTCCATGTCATGCATTTGACAAAATGTATCTTCTGTATTACATTTTGTCAGGACAGACATCAGACCCTTTCTGAAGGCTATGGAAGAATGAATGCAAACTGGCAATGGACCCACACTTATGTTACACGGTCCTGAGGCTGTACAGGCACAGGAACTCCATCCGGGCAGAAGGGGAGGACACAGTTTGATCTGCTGATTTTGACAAGCATGTTCTATGCTTAAAAGCACAGTCATGATTTCTGAGCTCTGACTTACTAGAAAATGGATTAATACCATTTTGTATGTCTCACATACCACCACACAGTTGCTGGGACCTATGCATATACAGAGATACTCAGGTCTTCAAAGATTTAGCTAGACCTAGAAGGTTAATTAAAAGTAAAGGGATGTTGAAGAATGGCTAAGGGAACAGGGGCACAACTCCCAGAGAGCATTGTGCGAGCAAGAGTCGAGCAAAGGCTTATGGGAGCTTTGAGCATATAACTAAGAAGTAGGCCTCAGGAGTTTAGCTTCTCAGCATTAGACGTTATTTTTGCAGCATAATGTTGTAGCCAAAGGACAAGCTATCTGGGAAAGCTCAGCAATGTTGCAAACCCAAGGATGAACTATTCCGGGAAAACAAAGAAGGATTCTCCAGAAAACAAAGACTTCTTCACAGCTGCAGCTGCAAGCAAACATAGTAAATAAAATGTAACCTGTAGAGCTTAGGTAATGCTAAAATGAATAATAGGTATAGTTGTCCTGCAAGCTAAGAAAGTATACAAATGTAACTTTTAGAGTTTAGGTAATGGTAAAGAGAACAATAAGCATAGTTGTTCATACACGGTATAAGCATGTCAGCAACTTTATGTCAATAACATGATGTTGGACAAGGGAGTAAGAGCAGCTGCACAAGATCTAAGAAGCTGCAAAGGAAGTAGCTGACCATTAATCGCCCCAGCCAATGATGAGCTTGCTTTTGCACTATGTATGAGCCTCATTAATGGATCTATATAATCTGTAACTCATGTATCAATAAACGAGTCTTGCTGGACACCATCGGGTGCGCATTTCTCCCGTCGATCTCCCACAAAGGGACTTGTATTGATCTTCACAACCTTTGAGCAGAATTCAGTCTGTCATTAAACCCTATTCTTTTTTTGAACAATCAGACTTGAAAAAGATACAGATTTTTTCCTTGTACAGGCATGGAAATGCTATTGCTAAGCTTAGTGCCTGTGGTGTCACATACAAAGAAACATAAACTCAGGTTTATAGAACTGTGTAGTGCCTAAGTTGCATATTTTGCATCTTATCTTACAAATAATGTGGCAGCTTGCTTTGGCTTAAGTTGGTGGGTGATGGCCATTTACAATTCTGAATATGGATGCTCCTTAGGAGGTGAAATATCTTATCTACATTTCCTCCTCGAAGTTGTTGTTCAGCAAGGGAAATATCATAGTACTAAAGAAAAAGTAAAAAAAAAATTAAAAATTGAAGTAGTATTAGAAATATACTTCTAGAAAATTTGGCTGATTCCAACTGTTAGGTTTAACCATCCCTTAACATACCTATTTGAACCCAGCTAATGGATATTTTTCAGCCTGTATCTGTCTCGACTGGTTGCTCTTCTACAATCCAGGCAATCCCTTGATTAAACTGAGCATCAAAGAGAGAAATCCAAGGAATTCTGATGAGTTTATGGTTAGAAAACAACGTACTACTCAAACAAAAAAGTCGCAGCAATTATTTCTGTTGTAAAAAAAGGGCATAAGTCTTGTCCTCTAACTTAAGTAAGTGGGAAGGCACAGGCAAAAAAGAAAAATATATTTGCATTACGCATATTCTTCATGTGTAAAAGACTCTCTGTGGGAAATATGTGGTAGAACTACTCATGAATACTTTAATGTCTTTTGTGGATTTGCAGTCAAATGTCTGTTCCATTTTAAGAAAAATCCTTCTTGGTTGAATGTGCCCCAGTAGGTTTGCATGGTCCTGGACTGGGGTTTCCTTTTTACCATTGAAGTGAAATATCAAATTACATTTTACAGGTAAATTTGCAGTCTATGGTGATATCAATATATCATCTGATACATACAAGCATTTCCAGAGCTCAGGGAAACAGTTCTCTGCATTCTCAAATGTCTGAGTGTTTCAAATACAAACAAGAGTGTCAACAACAGCATTTTAACCCTACTAGCTAATGGCCAGTGGCAGGAAGCAGAAGGACATTTTACATCCCATGTTTCACATCACAGCAAAATCCAACACAAGCAATGGAGTATTCATGCATATTTTAAGACTTGTCATTACTCTCTCTAGTTTATCAAGCAATGGTTCATTGCAAGGAAAATTAAGATATTTCATATCAGACATTGGTTTTCTCCAGAATTTTTCTATTGCTTCTGTTTTGTGGAGGGGGTTGGGGGTGGGAGGCAGGGGAGGGAGGGAGGTGGAGGTTGTTGCACTTTTTTTTTGTAGTGGGGACATAGACACAAGCAAACCGTTGTTGAATCGGATCAGGACATTTTCAATCATATCTAGGTGATATTGAATCTGAAAATATATTTCAAAATAGCACTATGTATCTACAAAATCAAATTATATATGCTTATATTTTTACATTGATGATCAAAATTAGTAGATTACTAACATGTTCATCAATCAGAGAAAAAATATAATAATCAATATAAAGGGAGAGTTTTATAGGTCATTTTATTGTACAGTCTCATAACTCTGACAGACATAATGAATGATTTACTTTAGTGCCCAATGCCATAGATGAGCATGCCAAAAAAAGGGCAAAGAATAGAAAACTTGAGATGGATTTTCATTGCCCTCATGATATTTTATAGATATACCTATCTCATGATGTATGTCTCACATTTCTCTTACTGTTATGACACTGAGCTCTCTCTCCAGTTTTATAAGGCACTACCTGGTAGCTTTATTGTGGCATTACAATATTTACAGCATCTGATGTCTGTAATTTAATGTTGTACAGAGGGAAATAATTCTCTCTTCTGCTGAGATTGTTTGCCAAAACATGATGCTTTAACCTAATTTTGACGCAGCTGAGGGAGAGGAAGAAAACACACATCCAGCAATGCTTGCCTAAGGAGCTGGACAGACCTGCATAGCAATGACACTGAAACACTTCCTTGCCATAATGTGTACCTGTGTTTTTGGTCTGGGAGTGACTTCATTCTATAAAGATATTTTCTAAACCTTTCTTACTAGAGTGGTTGGCTTAAGCTCACTTCCAGGATATGATTGCAACAACACTCCACAAACTCAAAAATCCCTCCATCATGATCTTGAGTGACTGTGAAACATATTTAAATGGCTTAAACATGTTGAGATAAATTGTTAATGGCATTTATGAGGCTCTGTGATGGCTTTTAGTGAAACTATTTGATGGTGATCTGCTTGTATTCGCCTTTTCAGCTCCCATTATGTCTGCTTCCAACACATACCTTTGTTTTCCCTAAGCAGCACCTGCCAGGGGAGGTTTTCTCAGCCCTCGCTCTCCAACAAAATTTAACAAAGCTGACAATAAGCAGTAAACACTTATTTAACATCAGATTTCAAATCCATTACAAGCACAAGCTTTCTAACGGAGCTTTTTACCAACAGCCTGAGAGCTTTGTAGGGACACTGCCTGTGCATCTCTTGGATATTTTCCATTCTGCCCCCATTGGGCAGTGGCAGAGCCATTTGTGCCAGAGTGACACAAACCACACTCACGTACATTAATTTTCTGTGGATTTGGGTTTGATTAATTGGTAGGGTTGGGGTTTTTATTGATTCGGTTTTCAGTTGGGTGGTTTGGTTTTTTGGGTTTTGGTTGTTGGTGGTCTTTATTTCCATTTGACACCAATAAGAGAAATATTTTCTTTATCCACTTCATTTTGGGTGTTGGTGGAAGTCAAGCATGTAACTCAAACTAGCATACTCTACAAGAAAAATCTTGATTTCAGCTACAAAAACTGCTGCCGGCCAAACCAAACTCTTTCTTGCAGCTTTCAACTGCTCTGAACTCTCTCTAAAACCTGATTTCATGCACTTCAACAGCAGTTGACACCTCCAAAGTGTGTTTCTGTAATGTTTCTGTAACTCAAACTAGCATACTCTACAAGAAAAGCTTGGTTTCAGATACCAAAACTGATGCTGGGCAAAACAA
>NW_008660418.1:0-208 GCF_000695815.1 Acanthisitta chloris
GGTTCAGAGGTGGCAGACTCCCCCCTGCCCTCAGAGCCCCCTGCTCAAGGCACAAAGGTTCCCTGGCTGGTGCCAGCCCCATGGCCACCCCTACTCACGGCACCAACACCCCCTGCACCCAAGAGGGTGGCGATGACACTGGGGTGGCACCAAAGCGGGCGATAGGGAGCTGCTTGCTCTGGCTTTAGGGTGCTCTGGGTTTGGGGCA
>NW_008660419.1:0-3728 GCF_000695815.1 Acanthisitta chloris
AGCTTGGAAAGGGCCTCCAGGGTCATCTAACCTGTGACCATCTCCACCTGGGCCACCAGAGCTGAGTGCCATGTCCAGCTGTGAGCACCTCCCTGGGCAGGTCCAGTCCCTGACAGGCCTTTCCATGAGGAAATTCCTCCTGATGTCCAAGCTGAGCCTCCCCTGGCACAGCTTGAGGTGTTTCCTCTTGTCCTGTTCTTTGCCGTGGAATCTTTGAGGTTGGAAAAGACCTCCAAGATCATCCAAGCTGTGACCCATTTCCACCTTCTCAACTAGACCAGACCACTGAGTGCCATGTCCAGTCCCCTGCAGGGATGGTGACTCCACCACCTCCCTGGGCAGCCCCTTCCAGCCCCTGGCAGCCCTTTCCATGAGGAAATTCCTCCTGATACCCAACCTGAACGTCCCCTTGGAGGTTCAGAATGACCAGCCTTGAGCTCCCCACCAAATGTGCCCTCTCAGAGGGGGAGGATGTGTTGGAGCCAGGAGCTCTCTGTGTTCCCATCCCTGCTGGGGGTTATTGCATCTTCCCACGATAAGGATAAGTGTTTAATGGGTTTATGGGCTGGGACAGGTCCCACCCGTGGGTGTGGAAGCACCAGGGGGTTGCTGTGGCATTGTCCTTGTTCAAGGTGAGGTTTCCACCCTCTGGTTCCTCTGTCCCAGCTGGTGGGGCCCTGGGGGCAGGGCAGGATGCCAACCCCATGGGGTTCCCTCTCTTTGGGCTCTCCTGGGGACACCTGCAGCTCCATGACCCTTTGAGGCTGCGTGGAAATGAGCATCAGGAGCTTCCTCGAAGGAACAAACCCTTCCCTGAAGAAGGTGTTGGCATCACAGCCCCCCCAGGAGCCCAAACCCCCTCACCCCAGTGTTCTGCTGTCTCAGAGCCTGCTGTGCTCCAGGTTTAAGCTCCTGTTGTGGAATCTTCCCACGCTGTTTTTTCTCTTGTGAGTTTCTCTTCCTCCTGCACACACAGCAGAGTCTTTCCCAGGGAGATTCGGGTGGTTTGAGCCCTGGTGTGAGGGCCAGGCCTAGGATGGAGCTGTTGGTTCTCGTGGTGTCGTGGAGGAGGTTCAGGGTTTGGCAGGAGCTTCCCATCCGTGGCAGCTCATCCCTGGCTGTTCCCACTGCCAGGGCACAAAGCTGCTTCCCAGCCTGAACAGCTCTGGCCTCTGCTCTGGTGCTCCTGGTGGAATATGCAGTTGGTGGTCCGAGGAGATCCAGCAAGAGTTTGCTTTGCCCGGGATAACAAGGTGTGGTTAGGGGGAAACTCCTGGAAACCATTTTCCCACATTCTTTCCTTATCTCCAAGGAGTGGGAAAGCAGCAAGGAAGAGGCAGTTGGAGGCAAAAACCCTCGTGTCATTAGCACTGGAGAGCAAAGAGCAGGAGGTGAGGAGAGCAGGGCCAGCCTGGCTCCCGAGGCGCCCGAGTGCCGCGCAGTGGCCGTTCCCAAGCCGCTGGCCCCGGGATTTGTGACAGCAAAGGCTCTTGTGTTATCCCAGGGAAATACCTTGGGCATGTCCATGTGGAGCTTCCCAGCATGGTGACCCCAGACTGCCCAGATCCAGGAATTCAGGGTCGTTCTGGGCTCTGAGACCCCTGAGGGTCACCATCCCCTCCCAGGCTGTCCCAGTCCACCACCTTCCACTCACCCATCTCCCACTGGTTCCTTGGCACCTCCTGGGGCTGGAGAGTCTCTGCTCCCGTCCTGCCTTATGCCCCCAGGGGCTTTCTCCTCACTGGTACCCTCCTGGGGGCCGCAGACCCAGGGATTTGGGGTTGTCTCTGGGCTCTGTGTCCTCCCAGGCTGTCCCTGTCCCCCACCTTCCCCTCGCCCCTCTCCCAGAGGGTCCCTGTGGGCCCCGTGCCGGTGTCTCCTCGCTGCCAGGCATGGAGAGAGTCCTCTGGAGTCCTTCAGTCAGGGGACAGAGAAATGGGCCAAGCCCTCACATCCTATCAAACAAAAATTAGGCTTTGCAGGAGCTAATTACCGAGCGAGCCCTTAATTTGCTGTGGGTTTGAGGCCCTGCCCTGCGTGCCGCCAGCCGAGGGGCTCGGCTCTCCCTGCTCAGCCAGAGGCCTGTGCTTCCCTGTGTCCCCAGGAGGGACATGCTGCTTTCATCTCCGAGGATGTGCTGCCCAAAAAAAGTGAGGGATTAACATCCAGATCAAACAGGCTGCCATGCTCTGAAATAGATCAGAGGCTGCAGCCCACACCCGGGACAGCGAGCGGGTCCCCCGGGGCCTCGTCCTCCCTCCCTCCTCCCTCGGTCCTGCCTCAGCCCAGCCCCTAACTCAGCCAACCTGCAGCTTCCTGCCTGTACCTGGCCAGAGAAACTTCGGGAAGGGCCCAGAGTGCTCCCTTTGCTTGTGACCTGGGGTGAAGAACTGCAGGGATCTGATGGCTGAGCCCTAGCAGCATCCCGAGTCCTGCTGTGGGATCCTGCCTGTCAGAGCATCCTGCAATGGCCTGGGCTGGGAGGGAGGTGAAAGGTTGTCTCATTCCCCTGCCCTGGGCAGGGACACCTCCCACCAGCTCCAAGCCCTGTCCAACCCGGCCTGGAACACTCCCAGGGATGGAGCATCCTCTGGGAAATCCATCCCAGCCCCTCAGCACCTCCCAGGGAGAATTCCTTCCCCATATCCCACCTATCCCTGCCCTCTGCAGGGGGAAGCCATTCCCTGTGTGCTGGCACTCCATGCTCGCATCCTGAGGAAATACCTTTGGGGTATCCACATGGAGATTCCCAGCATGGAAAGCCAAGCTGGATCCCATCAGGAGAGCTCGGGGCAGCACATGCAGGGGTTGGGCTGTTGTTTTGAGCCAGAGGAGCAGATCTGAGCCATTTGGGGAATGCTTAGCTCTAAAAAAGCTCCAGGAGTGATGGAGATTAATGGGGATTGTGGAGTTTGGAGTCACGACACAAGGAATCAGCTCCGGAGGCAGATTTTTGTGGGGGTGCTCAGGGGCTGGGGCTGCCCTTGCTTCCCCTGGGATGCAGTAAACCAACACTCAGCTGCCCTGAGACAATGCTCTTGCCTGGGGTGAGCTGGGAGGAGAGATTTGTGCTTGTCATCGGCTCCTTGGGATTGATTTCCAGCCCTGAGCTCCCGTGGGGAAACCCGTGGCAGCTCCTGGACCTTGGATCAGCCCCCACCGCCAGGCTGGGGCAGGGGCAGGTACCTCCTGCTGACCCCAGCGTGGACAGGGAACTGCTGGAGCAAGGCCAGAGGAGACCACGAAGCTAGAGAGGAACTGGAGAACCTTCCCGAGGAGAACTGGGGCTGCTCAGCCTGGAGAGGAGAAGGTTGTGTGGAGAGCACCTGCCAAGAGCTGAAGGGGCTCCTGGAGAGGGACTTGGGTAGGAGCTGAGGGACAGGACAAGGAGTGATGGGGAGAAACTGAGAGAAGGAAAGTTAGGTCAGATATTAGGGAGGATGTGTAGGAAAGGTGTACAGAGAGACCTGGAGAGGTAGGAAAGGTGCACAGAGAGGCCTGGAGGGACTCATCCACGGGCTGAGGACATTGCAGAAGGGTCAGCGAGGCCACTAGGACAGTGACCACCCCCTGGGCTGGACACCAGGGAGGTCACACCCAGCGCTGAGCTCGGTGCTCTTTTCACCCCTTTTCGCCCCGTTCCCTCTGCCCGGGGGCGAGGGCCGTGCCGTGGTGCTCAGGCTCTGCTTTTCCTCCCACAGTCTCCTCGCCCACCGTGGGCAAACCCT
>NW_008660420.1:0-228 GCF_000695815.1 Acanthisitta chloris
AATGGGGCTGGGGGCATAGAGCCATCACAGCCAACACTGGCTGGGGGCACACAGAGCCAGGAGCACAGGGCATTCGGGTTCAATGAGAAAAGAAATGGGGCTGGGAGACACCCCAGTGCCATCACCAGCACAGGGTGTTCAGGTTCTGAAGGGGGTGACAAAATGGGGCTGGGGGCACACAGAGCCATCAGGGACCATACTGGGGCTGAGGGCACACACTGAGCCACT
>NW_008660420.1:279-3046 GCF_000695815.1 Acanthisitta chloris
CAGTGAGAGGACAGGGTGTTTGGGTTCTGAGGGGGGACATGGGGTGGAAGCACACAGAGCTGCCAGATGGGGCATTTGGGTTCTGAGAGGGGGCAAAATGGGGCTGGGGGACACACAGAGCTGCCACAGCTAACATTGGAGCCAGGAGACCCTCCAGTGCCACCACCGGCCTGGCCCCTTTGGTTTCCAAGCTGTTGGACTCCCGATTTGGAGCTGGGAGACCCTTCAGATTACACCAGGGCTGGGAGACCCCCCAGTGACACCACAACCTGAGCTGCAGGACCCCCAAACCGGGACTGGGGGACCCCCAGAGCCACCACAGCCAACACCAGGACCAGGAGACTCCTCAGTACCACCACACCCTGAGCTGTAGGACCCCAAATCGGGGCCAGGAGACCCCCAGAGCCACCCCAGCGTGTCACGGGATCACCGGGGGACACAGGAGGAGCCCAACCTTGGCTGTGGGACATCGTGGTGACCATGAGATGTTGGGAGGACATTGTGGGGACAGGGGACATGGTGGCACTGTGCAGTAAATGTGTCCCACCATCTGGTGTCCCTCTGTCCTGCGACCTCGGGGGAGATTCATTGGGACCAACTGCTCCACCCTAACCCACTGCATCCCTCATCCCTGGGGACCTGGGGCAGAGGGTGACACGGAGCCTTCCCCCCGCCAAACTCCCTCTGGGAATGAGATGCAGGACTGCGGAGCCAGCGCTGGGTTTACTGGGGAGCAGGGACAGGCAGGGCGTGACACGTCCAGGACCCTTCTCGGTCATGCGGTGCTGGGGGGTGATAAGCAGGGGGGGCAGGACCCCCGTGGTGGCAGTGTCTGTCAGTGCTGTGGTGCCTGGAAGGGGATATGGGGAGGGGGCTGTGAGGGGACCCCCATGTCCCTGTGGTGTTCTCCACGTGTGTCCCTGTGTCACCATCCGGGGGGGGTCCAGATGTGTCCCTGTCCCAAGGGGTTTCCAGGTATGTCCCCATCCTGGAGGGTTCTCAGGTGTGTCCCCATGCCCTCATTCCAGGGAGTTCTCCCAGCAGTATCCCCCTCCTGGGGATTTTCCAGGTGTAACCCTGTGTCCCCAACCCAGGGGGTTCTGTCTATCCCAGACATGTCCCCATCCCAGGGGGGTTCTCCAGCTGTGTCCCTGTCCCAGGGAGTTCCCAGGTGTGTCCCCATCCCAGGGGGTTCTCCCAGCTATGTTCCCATCCAAGTGTGTCCCTATCCCATGGGGTGTCCCAGGTGTCCCCACGACCCCCTCCCAGGGGGCTTCTCCTAGCAGTGTTGCCATCCCAGGGGGTTCCCATGTCCCTGTCCCAGCTGTTTCTCCCAGCCATGTCCTGATCCTGGGGGGTGTCCCAGCTGTGTCCCCATACCCACCTATCCATCCCCACCTATGAGGGCAGCCCCCGGGAGAAGGCAAACATTCCGGGCAGGTACAGCATGTCCCCCCCCTTCCCAGCCTCCTCCACCGCACGGCACTCTGCCTCATCCTTCTGTCGGATCTCCTGTGGGACAGCATGGGTTGGCATGGTGGGGGGACACCAGGGGGACATGGGGGACACCAGAGGGACACCAGGGACACCTCACCTTCACCGCCAGGTAGTGGCTGGGGCCGCAGTTGTGGTACTTGTCCAGCACCTTGGGGACGTCGCTGGTGTCAAACTTGTAACAGGCTAGGCAGATTGGCTTCCGCTGAGGACAGAGCATCACATGTCACCCCTCTGAGACCCCCGGGGACCCCCTGGGGGGGTCCTGGCCCCTGTCACCCACCATTGTCCCCTCTGTCCCACCTTGGCACCTGTGGCAGAGGGATGGGGTGCCTGGGGGAGGTCGATGGGCCATGTCACCCCTGGGATGTGACCCAAGGGAGGAGGGAACACCCCAGGACAGGACCCAAGAGAGGGGAGATGTGATCCAGGGATTTGCAATAAGGGAGAAGGGACACCCTGGCATGTGTTGAAGGGGGGGGAACACACCAGGACATGACCCAATGGATAAGGACACCCTGGGATGTGCCCAAGGGAGGGGGGATGTTAAGCAGGGGATGGGGGGACACCCCAGGACATGCCATAAGGGAGAGGGGGACTCCCAGGGATGGGAGTCAGGGGAGGGGGTTTGCCCCAAGGGAGGGAGGGGTACCCCAGAATGTGGCACAGGGGAGGGAGGACACCCTGGGACATGCCCTAATGTAGAGGGGACACCCTGGGATGTGCCCAAGGGAGGGGGGACACCTCAGGACACATCCTAAGGTACGGGAGACCCCTCAGGATGTGACCCAGGGCAGGGGACACACACCCCAGGATGTGATCCAGGAGAGGGGGACACTCCAGGATATGCCCTAGGGTAGGGAGGACTCCCCAGGATGTGTCCCAGGGCAGGGGACACCCCCATGTCCCCTCACCCTGCTGTCCAGCATGCGGCAGTGCCGCTGCGGCGCTCGTTTCCTGCAGGCTGTCTGTGCCAGGCCCAGCCGGAGTTGCACGAACGTCCCCGAGGAATCCTCCTGCAGGAATGGGGACACAGGGGGTGGGGGACTCCAGACTCCCAGGGGAGCTCAGACCTTAGGAGGGACCCCGACTCCTGCAGACCCCAACCTCCAGGAGGGACCCAAACTCCCTAGAGGGACCCCAAATCCCAGGAGGGACCAAAAATCCCACAGACTCACAGGAAAATCCAGACATAGAGAGAGACCTCAAACACCAAGGAGGTACCCTAACCCCAGAGGGACCCCAAAACCCAGGCAGGCCCCCAAAGCCCCCA
>NW_008660420.1:3665-3867 GCF_000695815.1 Acanthisitta chloris
AGGTGGGTGAGGGGCTCAGAGAGGGGTCCCTGAAGCCCCCCAGCCCCTCATGTAGGACAGCAGGGACACCGCTCTGGGGACACTGGGATGGACTCGGATCCAGGGCACTGGGATGGACCCGGATCTGGGGGCACTGGGATGGACCCAGATCTGTTAATGAGTAACTGAGCTCAGTGGGGTCAATCCCGGGGCACCCCAGGAC
>NW_008660420.1:4107-5101 GCF_000695815.1 Acanthisitta chloris
CGACATCCTCCCTGTTTCCATGGCCATTCCAGATCCTGAACCCTGAATCCCAATTTCAGGTCTTGTTACAGACCCACTAGATGATCCCCTCCACCTCCTGCTGCCTCCAGAACACCCAGTGACCCTCGCCACCAAGCACCCAAATTCTGAATCCTATTATTTGCCCACTCAGTGACCCTCGCCACCAAGCACCCAAATTCTGAATCCTATTATTTGCCCACTCAGTGACCCTCGCCACCAAGCACCCAAATTCTGAATCCTATTATTTGCCCACTCAGTGACCCTCGCCACCAAGCACTCCCTCTGGAACAGCCTCCCTGATCCCCTTCCCATTCCCTCTGGGATTCCCCAGTCCTTTCCCTGACCCTCTCCCCACTCTCATGGCCATCACAAATCTCAGATCCCAAATCCCGAATCCTGATGCTCACCTGTTTGGTGACCCTGTCCCCCTCCCCATTCCCTCCAGGACACCTCAACCTCCTCCCCATTCCCTCTGGGACACCCCAACCCTCCCTCCAACCCCCTCCTGATCCCTTCCCCATTCCCATGGCCATCCTAGACCCCAAATCCGTGCTTACCTGCTTGATGACCCTGTCCACCTCCTGCTGCCTCTGGGAATCCCCAGGCCGCTTCCTGACGCCTTCCCCATTCCCTCTGGGACACCCCAATCCCCTTCTGACCCCCTCCCTATTCCCATGGCGATCCCAAATCCCAGTGCACATCTATTCAACGACCTCGTTCCCTTCCCCATTCCCTCTGGGACATCGCACCCCTCTCCCCGCCACCCTCCCCATTCCCGTGGCCATCCCAGACCCCGGATCCCAATCGCGATCCCAATCCCTGCTCACCCTCTCGACGACCCCTTCCACCTCTCTTTCCTTATAGAGGAAGTGCACGTTGCTCCGTCCGTGGAAGTATTCCAGCACATCCTTGACCACACGCCGCTGGAGCGGGGTCTGACCCGCGGCCACCGCGGCCACCGCGCCCAGCCCCA
>NW_008660421.1:0-5507 GCF_000695815.1 Acanthisitta chloris
AGTGCCATGGTCTAGTAACAACAGTACAAGTGGACTCAATGATCTTTCAGGTCTCTTTCAACCCAGTTGATTGCATGATTCCCTCAGCAACTCCAGGCACACAGTTACTACTTTCAGCTTTCGTGATGGACTGAAAAATGAAGGGATTCACAGCAGCAACCATCAGACAGGGAACCAGATGTGAGAGCACAATTTTGCTGACCACACAAACCAAGAACTAGCTACTGCACAGCTACACAAGGCAACAGTTGAACTTCCCCAGTCAGCTGTAACCTCCCAGCTATGAAAGGTTATCAGGCTGTCCCTATCACTGCAGCACATTTTAATTCTAAACATTCTTTCTTACTTTCTAAAACTCCATTGAGCAGCTACTACCTTCTACAATCAGCGTCATATTGCCATAGTTGCCATCAGATAGCTAATATAAAACAAGCAAAGGCTTTTATCTCTTCCTTCTGACACAGCCACTATGTTACTACATGTTATGCGATGTTTTTCAGCAGCGAGTGACATTTGAGAGATATTAGATCAAGACTTATGTCGTGGTTGATGTTTTTCCAAATTCAACGAAGAGAAGCATAGCTCTACAGGCAGCTAACAGAAGACATACAACAAAATCCCCAAAACCTGAACCAAGCCTGGGAACTACTAGAAATTCACATGGAAATGCAAAAACAGTGCTGAACTATGGTAGCCAACCAAAGCTGAGTCAACTCTGCTAAACAAACAAAAGACCATTTATTTTAAACAAAAACATTGGACAAATATTTTTGTTGCGAAATATACTTTTATTCTTAAAAGTGCACCTCTCTGAATCACCAAAAAAATTTTAGACATTCATAAAAGATTTTCAGAGGTATCACTTCAACTTCTGCATCCCATTAAAACAAATTCTTTAAACTACCAGTCTTGTTTCAGTGACCTAATTACTTCCCATACATCAGCTAAAGCTCAAATAGTTTTTGAAGGCTGAAAAAATAAAGCCCTTCTGAAATATGGAACTTATTAAATATTGGCTTTGTGGCCAAATATATAAAAAAAGCCAACACAAAAATCCTAATAAGGGCAATTTCAACCTAAAATTTAAGTTCTAAGTAGTATACCTCATCTGCCATTGTGAAATTACATACCACCTACCAAACTTCATGCATCACTGCTCGGGAATTTCAAGACCAAGAGCAGCCAAACCCATCAAGAACATTCATGTATTCCCAAATTCAGAGGCACATTTTGCAGAAGAGGTGCAAAGACACTATCTATTACTATAATTTGGATCAAAAAGTTGTATTCAAATATTGATTTGTCAATATATTTGAAAAGTTCCATTTCATGGTCCAAGGTTAACTTTCAGTCTGTTTTGGTCCACAATAACTTGCAGCATACTGTTGTTAAAATATCTCTATTAACTAGTTAGTTAGAAAAGTACTAGAAACATATATGAAGAAAACAATTGGACAATATGCTGAGACATCATCTTTAACACCAAATGCTCAAAATCATTTGCAATAGCTTAAACTTTGCAAAATGTTCATTAAAGATTACCTCACAGACTTAGATATGATTCAAGAGTATTCTGCCATACCAGCGTTGTTAGCCTCCACTTTGGTGGAACTCAATCATAATCCTTGCTCTGGTTTAGCTAACAACAAAGGAAATCCAGCAATCTTGTGGGATAATTTGGTTGCCTATCTAAGGTAACAAGTGGGGAAAAAAGAACTGTTAAGAAAAGCCAATGATGTTTAAACATATATTAAATGATTAGACAGAACTTAATAACTGAATTTAATCTACTAGAAGAATTCAACAAAAGACCAATATACACAGCACTTTCAAAATACCAAATACTCATTTTTAAAGTAGATTTTAAGAAAAAAAAAAAATCAAAACTCAGCATAGACTACAGACAAAAAATAATAATTAAAATAATCAAACCCTTGCAACATTGCATGGCCAAACTTCAGAAACAGCTCAGAAACTCAGCCCAAATTCCTGTCCAAGTATTTGTATTTGCCATATACTCAAAGATGCCCTGCAGCTGGAAATCTTTTCCCACCACCACTGGTCACAGTGTGCTTACCACAGTTTAGAGAGCAGTACATAAAAGTAAGTGGCTTCATATGTGCATATATTCATGCATCTTCAAAAAGATTAACATTTCTCAAGAACCATTTTCAAGAACCAGACCAAAATGCCTTCCCAGTGCCTGAGAGATCAGGAGTGACCAAACCCACAGCTGTGCTGGTGAGAGAGCAAACACCAGGAAACAGGAAATTAGGTTTGAGGAAAGAACCAGAGCGGGTTGTGTCCTATAAAACAACAACAGGTTTAGAGATTTTCAAATGAAGACTGCTGAGTGGTGGAAGGTGGATGGAGGTACTGCTGTGAAGTTCTATTTTAACTGTGCTGTAATTTCAAGCTGGAAATTCAATTAAAAAATAACCTAAAAATGTAAGTGCTACTCCCTCACTTGACCTAATACCTTGCTTTTGTGACTGTAACATCTCATTTTGTTAACATTAAGAAAAACAAGTGTATAAATAAAGATTTCAGCTGCAAATTATTAATATAGCAACAAATTAGCACAGAAAAAGCTCTAACATTCTTCTAATGCTTGTAGTCAGCAAATCAGATTCTTCCTCTAACATTCCCTGATCTCTCCCACACACACTTACCACATTTACCCTTTTTATCCTGAAAGCAGAGATCGGCAGCATTTCATAATATCTCCCTTCTCTCTATTCTTCCTCCCTTTGGTCCCACATCTAGGCCTTAATTCAAGGGAGTGAAAACATTCTCAACACGTTTCTATTCTCAGAAAAATTTTTAAAAAAAGATTATTTAATAATCCTTCACAGTTTGGATCTGTTTTATGTTGGTCAACTTGCTCAGGAGTAGAAGCATTGGGCAGGCTATGCCTTTAAAATGCTTTTATCCACACACTCCCACGCTACAGTGTGTCTTTTAAAACACAGACTGTTGTATCTACTACTTGCAGTGCCTGGGATTGTCATCCAGCTAGGTCAGTAGAATCTAAAACCTTCTTAACCCTCTTGGCCACAAGGATGGCAAATTACAAATTACAGTATCCTACAGCAGTCTTATCATCAGCCACTCTGAAACAAGAGCTAATGAGAACTAAAAATAGAAGATGATACAGAGAATAGGCAAAACCCCCAAAGCCTTGTACAATTAAGTGCACACATTCTCTATGGGGGAAATGAAGTAATAGCCTGTTATTGGCATACAGCATGTTACAGAATTGTCCAAGGTTTTTCCACATCACCACATCCACGTACTGTTTAAACAGCAGAACAGCAACAATTGTCAGCAGCTTCCTACAGCTGTGCGGTCCTTAGCGCACACTTAGCATTTGCTGCACTGGAAATATCACTGGCTGCAGAGGTGGATTGTTTTGTTTCTTTCATGACATTGTAGCAATAGGACAATTTCCCGACCATGAAAATTGACACAGATGTACTCACATATGCTTCCAGCTCTGACTATTTAAAAACAAACAAAAAAAGCCTTTGGTGTCACTACAACCAAGTCACTGTAGAAAATAACCCCCTTTTTCTTTCATGAGAGTTAACAGGGACAATGTGCAAGATCAGTAATTCAATAGCAGAGTTCAAACTGATTTCATGTTCCAGGTCTGATCCTGAGCCCCCATCAGGCTATAATTATGCTTGCCCACTCATTCCCTGTTTTCTCTGTCAGGGAGCAATCAGCCCACACAGAGTGGGGACACTGACAGGCCACTACTGCAAAAAGCAGCCAGGGACACAGTGTCATTACCTGAACAAAACAAAACCAAAAGGGACTACAACCATCATCTCACACTGCTCATGACAAGCCTTAGTATCCATTTAGCAAGAGGCAGGATTTCAATTTATCCTATACTGATGCCCAAAAACCTCTACATCTCACCAGCCTCCTGCTAATGCCCAGAAGGCACAAATTCATTGGAAACACCTTGTGCTGGTTCACCAGATAAACTGAAGCACTCTGTTGCTGAAATATTACAATGCCTTTTTCACTCAGAGCTGGATTTCCTGGCATTGGCATGTATGAAAAAATCTTGACATCATCCAAAGGAAATCCTTGTTGTCCCTCCAGAACCCCTAACTTTTAGTACCTATATGCTTCAGGGGTGCAGTGTACCCAGTATCTCCCTATCTGCTGCCTGGCTGCAGGCTGCCAGGAACACCTGCATCTTCCTGCCCAGCTGTGACTGCTCACAGTTGTTGCCCTGACACCAAGCATGTGCTAAAGAGAGAGCATAAAGAAAAGAGCGTGAAGAAAAGAGCATGATGTTGCAGCCCATGATTTCTTCCCGCAAGAAAATGAACTTGAGGAACCTGACAGCCAAACTGCAGGAAGGTATGTCAATAGATATCGCAACAGCAGCAAAAGCACTCAAAGAACTTAAGTGCGTCTTTCTTCATCTTTCTTTTTGGTTTTGCTGATGTATGAATAGCTTCTGAATTCCTTTTTTACCCCACAGTCCTACTGAAAAAAAACAGTGTTTTCCGGACTGAAAAAGTTTATAATTTGGAACTGTTAAATTAGCTAATGTTTGTCACATCTTACCTACCAAGCAAGAGCTATTATTTGAAGCCTTGTGCAACTTGTCTTCAATTTCTGTAGGCATACACATGTACCAGATTCCTTGAGTACTTAACAACAAACAGCTCTGATGAAATACAAAAGTAAAATGCAGCACTATGGGGTATATTTGTATTAGGACCACAGGAATGTTTGCATTCAGCATCAGCTAAATGGGAACAGCCCTTTAGCAACATCAGATTAGGACAGAGTTTCGCACCAGTGACTGCAATTTAGATGACACAAGATCTGACCAGAGAATTCCAGAGGAGAATCGAATGCTCGGCTGGCCTCTGCTACCAAGCACCACACATTTATCTAAAGTTTTGGTAATTTTCAAGAAAGCATCAGGCCATTTAAGGTATTGTTGAACAAACAGCTGCAACCATGTGAAGCAACATCATCTGTTAATAGTTTAACAACGGAGACTTAAGTGCAGTTTAGAAAAACTGGTAGCGATAATTAGACTTCATTAGGACAAAATGTTTGCTGCAACATAATCTCCTCCTGATATAGACAGTGGCTGAAACTTTCTTAATTAATTGTACTCAGGTCCTTTATGAATGCAGAGGGAAGAGGTTCGGTTGTAGTTCCTGTAGTTCTTTGGGGATTTTTTGTTTTGTCAGGAGAGTTGGGGTTTTATCTTATTTTCTTTTGACATCAGCTTGGTTACAATCCACATTAACCAATAACTAGTTGTCATTAATCCCCCAAAAGTGAAAAAGATACCTCTCTCATGCCTGTTCACATTATGATGAGATCACACACAACTCTGGTATCGCATAGAAGGTGCACAGTACCTCACCACAAAATCAAAATCACATGAGCCATGTAAGCAGAAGATACAGCTTTCCCCTCATCCTCCTTCTTACAAAAAAACGACTAATTCATGAGCCTGGGGG
>NW_008660421.1:5538-13996 GCF_000695815.1 Acanthisitta chloris
GTTACTTGTTTGAATAACATTAGCATGGATATTACCTGCTCTAAGAGACCGTGGGGTATATCTACTCTACCATTTCTACTTTATAGTCCCAGCAGTACATGTCTTCAAATTACTTCTAATAATCACTTTGTGAGCACAACACAATAACTGACACCAGTAATCGCACTCAGGGGCTGATCTACTTCCTAAGTCAACTTGCAGCCTTGCTTTAACTCATCTGGGTTGGTAATACAGTCATGCTAGGTTTACGGAAAACCATTTGGGTCCTTCAGCACTGCTAAGGCACTCTTTTTTAGCATCTGCAAAAATACAGTCTTAAAATAATCAAAATACGTCTGGTACTCCATTTTTACCCTGCAGAAGTTCCTTTACATTTTGGATTATATTGACAGGGTTCAAAGAATGTAAGTGTAGAGTAGACCTTTCTGTGAATGCTTATCCTGGAGGCTATTTTGGTGGGGGTTTTTTTCTTTATTAAAATTACTTCAGTATAATGGGGAAAACACCTTGGATATTTTCAATGCATCTAGAAATAGGTCTTCACTCACAAAACTGTTTCCAATCCAGAATTCTGGTTAAATTCCCACTGACTTCAGCAGAAAGAAGATCCATGGTGGTTTCGTACATTTAAGCTTTTCTTAGCCTAACCACAGAGTTTTATAAGCATCCCAGGTCCACATCTACAGAAAGGGATAAAATATTCAGGAATAAAGAGAGTCTCGTTTTGGCACATACCTTGCTAAGATTTCCTTAAATATTTTTCAAAATAAGGAACAAAATGTGACTGTAAAGCTGAAAGTTCTCAAAGGTCATGCCCTCTTCCCCTAAACGAAAGACTAGATTTCAGGCTGATTTCAGGCTCTTCAGACAACATGACTTTTTATAAGTTGTAGTACAGAACATGAACATGTAAAAAACACTCTCATCCTTTCAAAATAAATTTTAAAAACCCACAAAAATTATCTTTTACTCCTGTGTAGCCAAACTCCACTAAGCGGTGGGTGCCCTTTCAAACTGATTATCCTAATCTTTCAAGCTGACGCCTAACACTTTCTGCCAATTTTGGGGGATTCTGCCCAATCCAAAGGTTACGTTTGCATAGCTCTTGCAGAACAGTGACACAAAAACCAAGGTAGCAATTATTTATTTTGGAGGAATCTTCTTTGTTTGTTGTATGTCACACATCAGTGTTCAAAAAAATCTCCCAGTAGCAGGGCCTCACAAAATATTACTCATAAACAATCAGGCCTCACAAAGTCAAATCACTTCTTTCAACTGAGGTTTCACTTCTTTGGAAGCAATCTGCTGTAATCTAGATCTTTCATTTATACCTTTCATATTAGAAGATTTTTTGTCACACCAGCACATGAACAGAGAGCAAGCCTTGCTTTCCTCCAATCAGCACACAAACCACATGCCCCGACACAGGGAAAAAAGAATTGCTTATAGCAGAGCAGCTGGAGTGAACATTAATTTATATTGTTGGTAAGGTGAGTACTAAGAGATGTGTTAATACTACAGGGTTAAAATACCAGAGTACACACTAATCTTCTCCTCAAATGCTTCCATGCATTGCTCTTAAGCAGCTGGTGATAAGCTGTGAAGATATGCAGAATGTGAAGTAGCAGGCCAGGTAACACCACAGCTTCACTCAGCTGCCAGCAGCAGAAGGAAAAGTAACCACAGAAAGTCATCACAGCAGTCACTGAACCAGACTTAAAACTGGGCATGGACGAACATAAAACTAATCAGGAGCTTCTGGATATCCAGATCCCAGAAGAAGCACTGGTGCCCCTATCTACCCACTATCAAGTCACACGTGATAATGGAGCATACCCTAACTCCAAGAGCAGCTGGCACACACCATCACACTCACAGGATTACCACAGTTTCCATGCACCATATTCTCTTCCAACAAGTACAAGTCTGGGTAAAGCTAAAATTGCCATGGCTGAAAGCACTGTGAATTTCCACACCATTCCCTATCTTTTACATTTAAAACAGGAGGAAAAGAAGTAACCCAAACACCACACCAGGTCTTATTCTTGCCCATTGCGACTTCCCCTCCTGTCAATCTCACTGACAAGGATCTTGCAAAATTTCTAAATTAAGTTTGGAATGCTTTTAGCATAGTATTTGATAAAAATAAGACAATTCATGCCAGCTGTACATCTCTTGGACTATACATCTACTCTCTCATATTTGCCTAATGTTGAATTTGATTCAAAAGGAGAGAGGAGTAAAGGACAACAGAACAGCTGATTTTCCACATCTGTAAAAGCAGGGAGGAGAGGAGATCTGAGCACAAGAATCCCATCAGAGACGTGGGTTGCAAGGAGAACAAACTCCTTACTAAGTACCACAGAGCCATTGCAGAAAAATTTTTCCACAAAATTCCCTAGCTGCAGAAAAGCTTCAAATGGAAATTATTACTTCTTCACAAGTTAATCCATCACAAGAGAAAAACCTGCAGGAAGTCAGACTCGATTAGTCCCATTTCTCCCAGGACTAGCTGCCAAAGTAAAACAGTAGTGCAAGGTTTCACTGTACCATTTGCCATCACTGTATTCTGCACATCAATTTCTGTTCAGCAAAACACTATTTTTTAATGAAGGGAAGGAAAAAAAGAATTTGGATGCAAGTGCTGCATGAAGAGGAAGCATTATTTTTCCACACCTAAGCTAAAAAGGCATCTGTTTAAGAAAAGAGGAGGCTTAGATAAATTACATGTACTGTTTAGACATGTTTGCTTGTCTCAAGCATCGAACTATATCCAGTTTTGTCATTTTCAGTTGGACACCTGAAATTACAGGATAAAAGCCATCAATTTCTAAATCAAGACATCTCCGGCCATTCCTGTGTATCTCTTATCAAGAGATCTTTCAAACAATGGGAGCAGTTCATGAAGTTGCATTTCAACACACAGTAATCACTCTGGTCCAGATGCCCATGAAGTTAGAAGCCAGCAGACAGTGTTTTTATTAACAACTAGCATGAAAAACAGAGATTTCCCAAATGCAATATAGCATTCACAGGATTTAGAAGGACACCTTCCTAAAACATCAATAGGAAGTACCTCTCTCCCACAGAAGGAAAACAGACAGTCTCATCACAGACAAACTCACGACACACAGCTACTGAGTTTCCCCTTACTTTGTTTCAGCCAGAGCTACCAACTGGCAGTTTTTAGGAAGCAAAAAGATCTATACACACGAGATACAGGCAAGCTTCCCCTGTTCCAGAAATCTGTTACAGATATAAGGAACTCCAGCTCTACCCTTGCATGCCAAAAGATTTTCCAGGGTTTCTCCTGGAGTGAACTTTGTTTTA
Source organism: Acanthisitta chloris (assembly GCF_000695815.1). NCBI lineage: Eukaryota > Metazoa > Chordata > Aves > Passeriformes > Acanthisittidae > Acanthisitta > Acanthisitta chloris. Next base: position 8,869 of record NW_008660421.1, read on the forward strand.
ACACAGACCTGCACTCTTTGATCATTGGAGGCAATCTCCAGAGCCCTTTTAACTCCTGCAGCCTGACAGGCTGTCAGCTGAACAATGGCAATAGTAGCTATATCTGTTCTGCATGTTCCAGACTGATGCCAAAACCATTGTATCCTACAATCATGACTACTATACTGTACTACTCTAGAGTGTGATTTTTTCTAATGTTTCATGAGAAATAGTTCTTACAGTGTGCCTAGTTTCTAGACTAAGTTTATTCAGGATCAGCTAATTTCTACTTCGTCTTGCTTTTGCTAATGCTACTGGGGCTTGGTTTGGTTTTAAATTTAAAGGTGCTTTCTCCCTCACAGAAAAACATCTAGAGAGGATCATCTCATGGTCCTCATTCTAAATTAATGCACAGCCAGTATTGCTCATTTCCCTCTCAGTTGCTTCTCTATCTCCTTGACCATCCCAATTGCCTTTTTCAGCTCCCTCTCCTATTTGAGCCCATCTTTGCTGAGCAGGGTTAACCACAGCTGTACAGAGGGTTCCTGGTACATCATGGCAGCAACATTTCCTCACCATCACCAAGAATATTCCTTCAGAGAGGGATTCATTTTCACCACCTCTACTACTCTTTTTCCTTCTCCAAAGTTTCACTGGGAATCAGCATTTCCCTAGCTTACCCTGCATGACAAAGCTCAACTGCTCCAGCAGTCACAGACCTACTTTCACATATAAAAGCTAGGAAAGGTCTTCAGACACTCAGGTAACCAATCAGTTACTGGTTTAGCTTGTAGGTTTAACTTTTCCCCAAAATAATCTGCCTTTCAACCTCTACAATCTTCCTTCTGGCCTCTCTCAAATCCTCTCTTGATGAAAAGGTAGATCAGCTGGTATTTCTGCTGTATGTTAGACATCTCAGGCATTCCTACTTTCACACTGGATAAGCATGAGCTCACTAGGAACAGCTTTTTTCTCTGCCCTCAAATATGAAGCTTTATCGAAGTTATTTACTGGGCAGTGAACTGGTCCTCAGAATCCCAGAGGAAATGGCACCTCTTCATCTCTCAACCAGTGTCACCAGTGCCTCTCTGTTAAGCTGATAATTTGCTTCCACAGAGAAACAATGGAAAGGATTAATACCAACTGCACTCCCTCCAAAAACTCTCCTAAAAGCAGAACTAACTCCTTGTTACAGTGCCACCCAAAGAGTCCTTATGCAATAAGGACTTTCAGGATACCTCTTTGATCTAAAAGGACACCCTTAACTGTGCTACAAATTGTTTTAAACAAAGGCACTAAAACACAGACTAAGTGCAACTTCTTTTGCTTGTGCTTTCCCAAGATACAAAATTCAACACTTCATCACCCAGCAGTTTCCTTCTAAGTTTCATTTCTCGGGTGCAGGTTTTCAAAGGCCAGTGGAAAAGCTTAAAGCACAGTATAAAGGCATTGCATTTGCTCCATTGTGCTTAAAAACTGATTACTTTAAGGCCCAGTCTTTACAAAGATCTTCAAACCCCAGTACACTCTTGTAGACATGAGCAGAACAGACTCCATAAATAAAACATAGATAAAAGCATGGAAGCATGTCAGGATGTAACGGAACATTTCAGGGTGTGATGACTCTCTACCTGGTTTTCTTTCTATTGCAGTAAATCCTACCTTTAATTATTCTTATTCATAATCCAAAGTACCCCCAGGAGCACTTCAGAGCATACAAACTATGAAAATTATGGAAAATTACAGAAAAATAAGCAGAAAGCAAACAGCAAGAGAGCTCACATATAGAGTATATTTGTGGACCCAGGAAACTTGTACCAATGCTGACCAGGCTGTGGACATAGACTTTTAAAGAGTCCCTGCTGACAGAAGGGAAAAATGAATCTTTTCCTGCTGCCTATTTAGAAAATAAAGAAATCTGCAGCAAGTAATTCTGATAGTACAGTACCCACCAACACCTCTGTTACTCCGCACCTATTCCTCATAATTATATCCTCTTTTTCTCCTGAAAATATGCTTTAACTTTCTTCCTGGTGTCTTTTCCTTTCATGGTTCTCTTGCCCAACAGCATAAGGATTTCTGCCCTGTAAGGAGTGCTCCTCTACAAGACAGGGAGAACAAGGAAATGTTTATCAGTACACCTACACCAAAGCAATTCCAAGGCAGCCCTGCACAAAGACAGGGTAAAGACAATTACCTAAACCCCAAGCAAGGTACATCCACTCCCCACACCTAAAAGCAGAAAATCTTTGTTACAATAAATGTTTCTCACCATCAGTCCTTGGAACCCTGGATATTTGGATTCCTTATCTTGAGCCTTCAGCTTTTTGCTGAAATGTGAAATCTTAGGTCACTTAGGCTAGAGGCCACCGCAATTGCTTTCATCTCAAAGGCATCCCAAAAGCTGGAGCATTTGTGTGTTTGTGCGTGTGTGTGTGCGTGCGCCACTGGAGAGAAAAGATGTGTCCATTACTCCTGTTGTTCTGTCTGCACAGAAGGATTCCCCAACCAGCTTGCATCTGAAAAGAGGACTTGATAATTCTTTTTCACCTCTGAAACTGCACTTTGAAACTCTAGTCTTTCCCACTCAATTCCGTCACCGCAGTCACTTTGCTATCAGACTTACAATATATCCAGAAATGGACACAAATTTACTTGCTGAGACCAAATGGGAAATTTCCCAGTACCAAGGCACTGGGAGAGACAAAAAGATTAAGTTTCCCTATGGTTTTCTCTAAAAGCTTTCACAAACCACAAGCAAACTTGGACACAAGTGCAAAGGAGGAATGTTTTGAGAATAATGCTTAAACCCATCAAGAAAGATGGACTAAGACCCTTGCTGCAGGTCCAATATCCTCTTTAATAGTTACTTCACAGCATATGACAAAGAGTTACAGATCTTTCCACAATCCCATCAGAGCAGAGTTAGAATCTTTACTTTTACTATTGGAGCTTGGTTTTGGTTTTATTTTCATTCGAGGAACTGCAAAACAAAAGAAAATTAATGTTATTCCTTACTGCTTCTTTATGACAAAGCATGTTAGTTTATACATGAGAAATCAAGCTCTGGTTTCCTTCTTTTTGGAGGATATGAATGGAGAGGTTACATAAGGATGTAATAAGAGCCGCTACTTCCTTTCCCAGTTGAAGAGAACAAGCTGTGGATCAGGTTACAGACTCAAGGGCTGGTCATCTCTACTACAGCCTTCCTACATTTTTTGCCTATAGTCCCCCAACAAACAGGAGGAGCTCTGAGAATTTAAAAGTCTAAATACACAGCTATTGAAGAGGAAAAAAGCCTTTACCTTTGTCTTTCATCAAACTCAGGAAATTCCCCAAGCTTGATGCATACACTCACTCAAGTGACTATTTTCCATTTCAGTTTGCTCTTCATTAGCCTAATAAAAAGGATGAATGAAATATAAGCTAAGATTTATAGGATGGTTTGATACATGAGCTGTGCTAAATAAGCTCAGCAGTCTGAGGGTGCACTGAACTTCGGGTATGTCAGCGTTTGTCCGAGCTCTGACCACACAGGGCAAGCAAAAGGAGGAAATGCAGTGTCCAGCTTGGCCTATACAAGCACTAAGCTCCTCTCCAAGCCATTCCACTGATGCTTTCTTCACCTTCCTCTCCAATTCCCAAGCCACTGCTATTACTGCTGCTGAAGGAAGATGAGATCAGATTCCAACACGAGGAATTTCTGTTCTCACAGAGCTCAGAGAAAACAAATGATCTTAGAGGATCATGTGAAGCAAGTCCATGATACTTCCATGAGGCAAATTATCTCCAGTATATTGCCAGCAGTTTCTTAAGAGTGCACAGTGGGAAAAATTAATGGCTTTGCTTGTGTTTCCAATTTCTCTCTCCCACTTCCTCCTCTGATTTGCCAGACTTTTACTTTCCCTTCCCCCAGAAGCACTAGTAGGCTTGCAATATACATTTGCCCTTCAATTACATCATGTCTTGCACAACACTTTAAAGGGCTAACACACAGAGCTAAACTACCATCCCCTGGCAGAATTTCCACATAGTTCCTTATAGGTGTGATTTAACAAGGTCTCTGACCAAAAAAATGGGAAAGAAAAAAAGGAAAGCTTCTGTGATTTAAGATGCTTTCATGAGTCCTTTCACCTCTGCCCTGCTGAGCACTCATCAGTCTGTGGTGCCCATAAGGAGCCAGAAGCTTCTTAGATGACCAACACCACATGGGTATTTCAGAAACATCTTCTTCCCTAAGGACAGGGGGGAACTTGTAGCAACCTAACACACCAGTAATTGCTATATGCCAACATGAGCAGTGACCACTGTATGTTACTCTGCGAATAACTGGAATGCTCCAACCATTACACCTTCACACAGAATCAAGCCAGAGGCAGCATGTTGTATTAAGCACTAAATTGAAGACATTCTTAAATTCAGGCCTGGGACAACTGGAAATAAAGGCACATGATGAGAAGAATGTCGTTACTTTTAATGTGTTTAAAAGCAGCCAAGCACTGAACTCTGTTTTAACAGATGGGTTGGACTATTTCTATTCGCTTAAGACAGCACACTTTGGGGGAAAGCCTTGTTTTTGACACAGAGCTTGACAAAGTGATGATTCATCCAGGGAAGGATGGGCAGCTTGTTGCCAGCCTTAATTCACAATTAACAATAGGACAGACGGATACGGAAAACTCATGATTCGACACAAAAATTGCAAAATCAGCTATTGCACCTGACCTTTACGCTTTCCAGTGGCAATTTCTAATCTGGAAATGTTTTAAATAGTTTCTCTAACATAAATTTTAAGATGAGTTAGCTTTTATTTTATTACTGTTAGATTTGTCCCTTAGCATAATGGTCCTGAATAAATACATAGCGACTGACTTGATGACATGGTCTGAAATTCCAAAACTTTAAATTACTCGAAAAAGCAAATAGCACATCTGTGCATGGATGCAGCAGCACATAGGTACCATGGGCAAGACAAGTGAGCAGCGGAGCTGTGCACATTGTGACTGTACTGCCAGCCCCAGTCCCTAAGGCTCTGCTAGAATGGCCATTGTTTCCCACCAGGGAGTCTCGCCACTCCGAGGAACAAAGGGATGCCCTTCCCAAAACACAGCGGCAGCAGATGTCCCGCACTGAATCCCAACAGCCTCCG
>NW_008660421.1:14047-14325 GCF_000695815.1 Acanthisitta chloris
GTTCTCTGGGACAATGACCCTGCCCTGGAAAGCCCTTTCTCAAGTCTCTTCTCCAAATGTTACCCGGCAGCAAAATCCATCATCCTGCTCCAAGTTACCAGCAGCCTTCCCACGGTCCTCCCAAGCCCCAAAGCCGAGCCCGCGCTTTTGAATCCGGCGGAGCCGCTCACACACGGTAATTATCGGAGACAAGAAACAGATGCCACGGGCTCTTCCCCGAGAGAGCACGCACAGGCACACACGCTCCTATCAGAGGGGTTCGACCGGACCGTCTGTGC
>NW_008660422.1:0-2045 GCF_000695815.1 Acanthisitta chloris
CCCAGCACTCCCCCGCCCGTCCTGGCCGTTGTTACTCGAGGGTACAGGATGTTCTCTCTCCGCCGAGCTCCAGCTCCCCAACCTCTCCCCCCACAACTGCTTTCCGCCAATCCTCGGCCTTCACCTCTTCTCTGCACTGCTTTAACCCTTTTTTTTCAAAACACCACCTTTTCTTTTCCTCTTCTCTGTCATTTTTTTTAATTTCTGCACAGAGGTGCCGAAGCTCCCTCTCTGCTGTCCCTGGGTGTCCCTGCATCCTCAATTCACTGCATCTCCAGTGGGGTGCCCACCCAATGCTCATCTTTGCAGACATCCCCAGCAAAGACGCCTCTCCCACCCCCGAGCCTTGCAAAACACTCCAAGAAAAAAGGGGGTATGTGGGGGTGTTGGGTGTTTGATCTAGCAGCCTTCACCCTGTGGGCAAGGAGCCTGCTAGCCCCAGGAGAGAGGGATGCCGCTTCCTCCCACCCTGCTTTGCACAGGGGTCCCCCTCCTTAGTTAAAAAGAAATGAGGAGTATGAGACTGAAGGGAAATTGTGGGAAATTTTTGGAGGAGTCTCAGATGCTCCCGGCACCCATGCGGAGTCCAGGCAGGCAACAACCCTGTAGCACCCAGCTTGGGGAAACGACTTGTGGGAGGGCAGACTGCAGGCACAACCTAATTTCATGACCTCCCTCCCCCCCAGTACATCCCAGTTTGGTTTGCTGCACTGTGATGATGGGCCTGATGCTGAGGCAGGGTCAGGGAGGCTCCTGGCGTTTGGGCTGGAGGGCACCAGGCGTACCTGTGCTTTGGGGGAGGCTTGGGCTGCTTGTGCCTGAGGGGTGGCCCAGAGACATCTGGGAGTGCACAGAGGTGTTTGGGGATGCACAGTGGCATCTGGGGCTGACTGCCTGCTGTTGGTTCTGGGTTTGCCCCCATATCCCTTTTCTCTCAGTGTCAACCAGGGTGTGGCAAGGCAAGGCAGTGGCTGATGCAGCCTGAGAGTGGTGGCCCCTCTCAGGATATCCCTCAACCAAGGTGGCTTTTAGCCGGAGGTGGCCACTACATGCACCAGGCAGAGAAGCCACAGGGATCAAGCATGTCCTTGCAGGATGTGGGGCACCCCAGCCAGCACCATAGGCTTGGGGAATCCCAAATCCAAAGGGAGATGCCCCGGTCTGCCCTCACCGCTCCATGCTGATGTGGGACACCTCAACCTGTGCTTGCAGCAGCAAAGTCCCCATGGCAGGTTCAAATCGTGGAGCACAATGGGGTACAGACCCCAACTGCAGCCCCCAGGGATGCAGGGGCCTGATCCTGAGACTCCCAGCTTGGGTTTGCCTAAGTCTTGGACCAAGTTTTCACTGTCCTGGGGAGATGGCTTTGGGACGAAGCTGGCAAGAAGCCATCCTTCAACCCTCTCTGGAGGAAAAGCAACCTTTCTAGCAGAAAAAAAAAAAAAATTCATTAAAAGCTCTGGTTTGCCTCTTCTTGCCAAAACCAATTGATGATTTTTCACTGCTGCTCTGGCTTTGCCTTTGCATGTGACAGTGGAAACAGTGTCAGGCACGCTCCTGTTTTCCCACTCTCACTCTGATGATGTTCCCTGGAGTTGGAAGGAGGAAAGCACCCAGCTGGAGTGCAGGGACCTGCTCCAGGCAAACCACAGCCCCAGGGGCCCTGAAACCTGGTGTGGGGATCTCAGTCTCTCCTCCATCCTTAGGGTTGGCTTTGGGGCATGAAGTGGGGTCCCTTGAGGGCTGAGGACTGCCCAGCTCGGAGCAGTAGTGGAGGCTGGGAGTGGGACATGGAGATGCAGGGGCGGCCCTGGGGGACATCTCCATGTGCCCCTCCTGACGCCATCCTCGCTGGGTACTTTTAGCATTAAGTTCCCCGAAATGTTGGTGAGCTGGGCCCCAGCCCCGGGGACGGGAAGGGGAGGATCCTGGGGCGATGCCTGAGGTGACACGACATGGCTGGGGATGCACTGCGGGGGATGCTGAAAGGGGCGTTCGGGTGGGTGTCGGGGGCCGATGCCGGGGCCACACCGGCCCCACCGGCC
>NW_008660423.1:0-241 GCF_000695815.1 Acanthisitta chloris
GTCCCTGCCGGATGACAGCACGGGAGATCTGGAGCCTCTCCCGCCGCGTGTGAACGAGCCCTAATTAGAGCGAACAGGAACGGCGCAGGGTTAGGGCGCTGTGCTGCCTCCCCAGCACCACTCCTGCTGCCCGGCACAGTGTCAGCCTCCCCCAGCATCACTCCTGCTGCCCCAGCACAGTGACAGCCTCCCCCAGCATCGCTCCTGCTGCCCCGCCACAGTGCCAGCGCCCTCCGCCCTT
>NW_008660423.1:928-1634 GCF_000695815.1 Acanthisitta chloris
CGCTCCCTCCCCGCCCGGCAGCAGCACAGCAGCTCCCGCTCCGCCGCTCGCTTTTCTTCATCTGCTCGCGTTTGAAACAAACATTAACATCCTATTCCTCAGTAATTTGCAATAATGATTTTTTTCCCTCCCTCGGAAATCAAAGTTTACTCCGATCGCTCTCTCTCTCTCGGTAAGGATATCCAGACAAGATAAATTTTTATATGCATAGAATAATATTCTAATCTAAAGCCGCTAGTCTCATAAAAATATATTTACCCGGTAGTTTTTTTTACTCTTCAGAAGAAAATCTGCATATTTTGTTTATTCTGGAAAATATTCTCTCTTTTTTTTTTTTTTTTAATTAGCCTGAACGCCTGAACCAAATAATTTCTCATTTTTACAGGCTTCACTTCACTTTTCTCACAGCGAATAAATTGCAACTTATTTCCATGAAATCCGCAGATGACACAGATCTTTATTTTGCATAAAGGCATAGAGAAGTGTCTAATATCGCCAATATTCCTGCGCTAAGTGGACATTTGCATGGGGCTGGCGGGGAGGGCGGCGCGGCCCTCCCGCGGGGACAGGCGCGGCAGCGATGACATCTGACAGCTGTGACAGAGCTGACGGGAGGCAGGGACGGCTCCGCACCCCGAGCCAATTACGGGCACATCCCTCTGACAGGGCCCGCGGCGGCGCAGGATCGATCTCCTGTCACAGCCCT
>NW_008660424.1:0-14751 GCF_000695815.1 Acanthisitta chloris
CTCGCTGCCCGTGACCCGCGACCCCCGGGCCGCCCGCGGGGCTGGGTCGCCGCTCTCCTGGTTAATTGTTGATTCCTGCGTCCATCTGCCAGGTAGTCTTTGTCTGCAGCGCGGCCCCGGGCTGTGCCCAGCGCTGGGCGTCTCTGTGGTCCCTGTGATGTGAAACACACAACCTTTTAGCAGAGTGAAGCGCTTAGGATCTTGCTGCCTCGGCCTCTTTGCTGAGGAGCAGCAAGGGCGTGTTTGTGGTCTCACATCGAGCAGCATTTCTGCTCGAAACAGCCCTATTAGCTTCCCAATGCTTCCCTTGATTTCCTTGCCTTTATTTATTCAACCTCTTGTTCTTTCGCTGAAGAGTTAGAGTGTTGTGAGTGGCAAACATCTGACCTGGGATAACATGAACTCTTTCTTGTTTCTTCCTTTTAAAGGTTGGTGGTTTCCTTTGGGTTTTTTTTATATATAGTCTAAGATGTTATGTTTTGCTCACAGAGGACTTCCAAATGGATTATGACCTGGAACTGCTCAGGATCTAGAGAGTTATCCAGTGTGTAATCCTCAAATCATGTACGACTTGGAATCTCTCATCTCTTTAAAATAGTAGTTTCATATTAACATATAGGTACAAAATGTTGTGTTGGACCAGGCACAGCTCAGTGCTGTAGTTATAGCCCAGGGAGGATCACAAGGAGCTGTTCTGGTTCTGTCCCATGTCTCCCAGTGGGATTGCAGGGCAGGGAGGCTGCTGTGTCCCTGAGATTTGCATTCCATAAAGTTAGGATGCCTTTGATTATGCTCTGTATCACCATTTAGCAATCCTGTTGTGTTGCATCACCATCCAGGAGGGAATACTTGATGCTGTTTACCTGATGAAGGTGCTCCTATTCCATGGAAGCACAATTCCCACATTGGGAAGAGTGGGGTAGGACACTGGTGGTATAATAGATGCTGTGAAAGGATATCTGATTTTCTAGGTGTATTTCCTGAGTTGTCTCCTTGCAGTTCTCCCTGTTCCTCTGCCCTGGTGGTGTTTTGTGACTGATTTTTTTTTCTAACCTATGGAAGTTTGTTTGTGTCACTGCCTCAGCACATTCTGACAGCACCACACCACTGCACCAGGTCTGAGGCTGCAGGGCAGGAGTTCTCCAGTGGGGACTCAGCTACCTTTCCTGGCAAAGTGTTTGCCTGGAGTGACTCAAGTTTTTCCATGTCCTTCCTGTCCAGTCCAGCTAGGCCCAGGCTGACTGACTGGTCTTTTAGGTGATTGCTTGAGACAATCTTCTATCATTTTAAGAGGGTCATAATGTCACTTTTTATTACTAATGGATCCCTCACAGAAAAGACAGAGCCAAGTCTCTTCTAATATTCCTCTGCATCTCCACTTTGCTGTCGTTTGGCACAGTGAGCCCTGGATCAGACTATATGGGAAAATAAAATATGTTTTATGTGGATTCTTTAGACTGAAACTTTTTATCAGGCACTGACTGAAGGTGAACAAAAAAACACTTAATGGAAGTTTAGATTAATTGCAAGGCTTTCAACAGATAAGATTATCTTGTATCAAGCCATAATTAATTATAACACTAACAGATTGCAACTTAGAAAGGAGATGGATACAATGGACAATGGCTTTGGCATTATAGGATATACTTTAGCTTCTAGAAGGTATTTTCCATTGCTCTCAACAGTGTCTGTCTTTGAAATTTCCCCAGTGTTTGCATTGTTAAAGCACTTGAAATTGTCTTTTACTGCAGAGCAGAGGAAAATTTTCAGGAGGGAGAAATGAGATTTCCTTTTCAGCGTGTGAATTTTAGCTTAATTGTACAAGATGAGAATGGGAACTGTGTAGAGAAAAAAGCAGAATCCAGCTAAATGTGGCATAAAGTGGTAAAGAATGATGTGAATTTAGCATCTTGCAACATCTGCATGATTTTGGAGTAGCATTTTCTGAGCACAGACATGACCAGTGTCACCAGAAAATGAAGCAGTTCTTCAACCGATTTGACATGCTGGAATGAATACAGGAAAAATAAAGCTATCCACTCAGATTAGCCTTTAGTGTGCAGATTTGGAACTCTTCTCTGTTTATGGTAAAACAAGAAATGTCCTTTACTTTCACCAAGCTGCCACTAAAGCAGGTGTTGATACAGATTTGTTTTAACTGGGAGTGTGTGAGCCTGAGGGACTCCTGGTTGTGCCTTTATTGGTCTGCTGCAAAGTGGAATTGTCAGTTAACCATCTTTAACAGAGGCTATTTTTACGCTCTTTGTGGTGCATCCAGCTAAGAGCTTTTAATAAGTCCATTAAGATGCAAAACATATCTCTGAAAACTACTACCCAATAACACGGTCCAGATGTGTCCAGCAAGCACTGCACTAAACAGCAATATGCTCTTTCCATTCTACCTATTAGATTATTTAAATGAAGCTTTTAAACTGTGTGTTCTGGAGTTGTGCTCCACAGGGAATATGGACTATGGAGCAAACAGTGCCCGTGGAATGGTCAGCACCAAATAACTTGTCAGTGTTAGGTAACAATGACACGTAACAGCTTTGTCATGTCTCTGCTGCAGGTGTTTATGGCTGAACCCAAGGCTTGGGGATTATTCAAGTTCCCTAAACTTCCTTAAGAAAATATTTAAAAGCCCAACTATGTCCTGCTTCCTGGTAATTTGGGGAGTCATTTGTCTGAAATGGGAACAGGTCACCTGGAACTCCCACAGTTCTGACCTCCTGTTGGTGTTATGTGAAGGCAACAGGTTCATCTTTCTCCCTCAGACACTGCTGCATATATGGACTCTGTGTGTTTGTATTTTTCTTTCATTCCTCCCTTTACCTGAACACCATGGGTAGAGATTATTTGAAGTGTAAAGAAACAGCTTAAATAAATTTCATTTGACCCTCTAATTTCAAGAGGATTTGGTTCAGCAAGCAGTTTGTTGCTGATGTTTTGGTGCAGTTTGTGAGCTATGAACACTAAACGGATCCAGCACTGGGGAAAGTGGACATGGGGATGTGGAGCTGATATTTGCTCCGTTAGACCTCTGAGGGCTGAGGTAAAAGAGCTGAAAAATTAAGATGTAAGGTACAGTGGAGAAGAGGGAGAGCTTCATGTATTCCTTTTACTTAAGGCAAAGCTGAACAGTTTATTTGGTGCAGTTTGTGAGCTATGAACACTAAACGGATCCAGCACTGGGGAAAGTGGACATGGGGATGTGGAGCTGATATTTGCTCCGTTAGACCTCTGAGGGCTGAGGTAAAAGAGCTGAAAAATTAAGATGTAAGGTACAGTGGAGAAGAGGGAGAGCTTCATGTATTCCTTTTACTTAAGGCAAAGCTGAACAGTTTATTTATGCACTAAGCTCCCTATTTTGTTTGACAAGGAGGAAGGATTAAGGGATTCTATTCATAGCTATTTTTTTGGGTCTTAAATGAAAAAATCCTAGCTGCCTTCCCTTCCCTGTTGATGTGGTGACACCTGTCGTGGAGGGAGATGCAGTTCCAGACACTGTTTCCCCACAGTTTTTGAAGTCTGATTTAATTTGATCTGTTCTTCCTCCTGTTGCAGTAGGTTTCACAGGCCATTAAACGACTGCAGGAATGTAGTGTAGACATTGACTTGACACAAATCTTTTGTTCACTCTTTCACTTGCTTGGCAGTTCTTTAGGATCCTGAGCAGAAATGCAAACTGTTAAGTTGTGTGTAGTGCCTGAGTGTCAGAATACAAAGAGAATAACAGGAACTGCTCATTTTTGCAAGGAGTCGACACCCTCAAATATGATACTTTTATTTTGGGCCCATTTGAAGCTGAAGATAGGAGCTCTAGGCACAGATCCTCTGAGGCAGCCTGTGATAATAAATCATTGCAGTTTTTTGTTTTTGTGAAACTTGGAGTACTTAGAAATTGAGTTTTAGAAGTTTAGTTTTGTCTGTTTATCGCTCGTGTATAATATTAGTGTTATCCCATCACACACTTTGTAATGAATAGGTCCCTAAGTTTTCTGCAGTTGGATCTAGAAGGTAAATGCTTCTCTGCCTTACCAGTAACATGCAAAAACTGCTCTTAAATTCTCCCTGGTGGAATGTCTCTAGGTGATGAGAGGATGTTTTTTGCTGTCTTTACTTCCCAAGGTGCTTCTGTCCAGCACAGGTTGTATGTTTTCAGTTTTGTAGTTGTGTTTCAGATTGTCTTGTACAGTGATGGTCTTGAATAACTTTCCACTGGCCATTTTTTTGGCACTGATCTGTTGATATGATGTGGTGTGAAATTAAAGCAAAGGTCACGTTCATATTGTCCCTTTTAGCACGTCAGTGCAGCTTGTCAAAGCCCAAATAAATGGGGAGGAGTGTTCCAGGTTTTGAAACTGCTGAGCAGTACATGTTAAACTTGTCTTGCACAACCACTCAAGGGCCAAGCACAGCATTCCCCGGTGCAAATGGCTCTGCAGGGCAGCAAACACATTTAAACTCAGGCGCTGAGGGTGTCGAGGCATTGTGACACAGCCCAGAGGAGCAGCAATGAGCACAGCTCCGCTGAGCAGGTAAAGCCTCTCTGTTTGCAGTTCAGGAGTCAGTCCCTGCTGGGAGGGAGGGCCGAAGGGCACAGGGGAGTGTGTGCAGATGGGATGTGCAAACAAACGGTTGATGTGGTGTTCTCCCCCCGAGCAGATCCGGCGCCGGCGCCTGGCGCGGTTGGCAGGAGGATCCTCGTCCCAGCCCAGCACTCCCCTGACCTCCCCGCAGAGAGAGACCCCCCCGGGGCCACCTGGGCCACCAGCCCCGGGGCCCTCCCACAGCCTGGGCCTCAATGTCCACAGCATGACCCCAGCTACCTCTCCGATCGGTGCAGCAGGTAGGTGGCACCTGAGACTGCCTCTCTGTGTCTGCTGAGTCCCTGCACAGCTCTTTGGAACTCTTAGTGCTGTCATTTCTGCTGTCACTGAAAATGGTTTCAGAAAGAAACACTGGAAAATGATGAGTGAAGGTACTTTTAATTTTCCAGTTAATAAATGCTTCTCCATTTACTCCACTTGCAGTTGTTTCCCAGGTGTAAATAAACTCATGGCATTTAAAATGTGGGTTACCAAAGCTTGGAGAAGTTTGTGATAGAGTTTAAGGTTACAGAAAACAAAGCCAGTCTGTCAAGGAGGCAGGAAAAAGCTCTTTTCAGCCTTGCAACACAGTCATTATTGATTGGTGTTTAGGTACATTTTAACAATCAGTCCCAAGTTCATTTTTGCTCTTTAATTACCAGCTTTCAGCACAATTAAAAATAGCAGTTGTGACTGTGCATTGCCAAGTGAGAAGGAGGTGTTTGCTTTCTGCTTTGTGTTACTGTGCCAGTTTGACTATTTACTGGAGTGGATGCAAGCAGGATATTTACCAATGGTATTTATTTCAGAGGACACAAATAAGAGCTGATCTGTTAAAATCAGACAACAGCAGCAAGCAGGGGAAGGTGGAGGTTTGCTCTATGGAGAGGTGAAGACAATAGTCTCATATTTGTACCACATTTGACCTAAAAAAATGTAGTTTTGCTTTCAAGTTGTCTGTCTTGTAAACCAGAACCAATTGGTTTGTTTTCCAGCACTGTGATCTTTATCTGAAAACTGAAATTGTTTTACATGTTGTGTTTCTGAGCTAAGAGGTTCCCAAAACCAACCACAAACCAAATGTCAGGAAGGTTCTAACCAGGTTTGCATTGTGATTGCTAATAATTTGATAGAAAGAACATTTTCCCAGTGTTCCTTGATAACCCTGCATGTTTCTTTAGCATTTACCTATTTGCTTTCTGAAATACTCTGCTTTTCCCTTTGGCCAGTGGAGTATTTTAAAGGCTTAAATGCTGTAGTTAGTTATAGTGTGTTCAGAAACACCTCCAAGTGACTCCTTCCTGCTTGTTTTGTGGCCTTGTATCCAAAGCAGGACAGAGAAAAGCTATCAAAGGCATTTCCTGAGAAAAGCTCATTGCAGATGGAATTGAACACTCTCTATTGTCCTCCTGACCACAGGCAGCAGCCCAGAAGCAGAAGTGACTTGTTTTATGACCAGTGCAGAGTTCGCTGACTGTTCCCTCAGCCTGTGGTTACATGACTGCTTTAATCCATCCTAGGCCTGACTCTTGCTGAAAGGAGTATTTCTTGCTCTGCTCTCTGTAGCAGCTCTGTGGTGAGGTGGATTGTGGACTGAATCCAGATGAAATCTAACCCAGGAAAAGTAAATGTTTAGTTTTCAAACTGGTGAAGTCCTGATCCATCTTAGTGCACAACTGGATTAACAATAATGCCACAGAGCAGGAGGTGGGAAACCTGTACCTGCAGGTAGAAATGCTCAGGTTTTGGCAGACAGGTTTGTCATGGTTTGAAGTGGTCAGTGAAGACCTTAGAGATCTGTGTTTTAAGAATCCACCTGGGCAGTAGTGACTGTACAGACTAATTGGCTGATGACCAGAAACAGATATTACCTTCTCAGTACAGAGCCATTCATGCACCAGTTTACTGTGTGTCTTTCACACCAGGGTAAGAGATGTGCTTAAATTAGGGAATGGATCAGGAAAAAAATACAACTGATTCTCTGCTGTGTTTTTCTGTAGCATAAATGAAGACTCAGCTAATGCTGTGAGGTTGCAGCAGTTCTTTCAGCAGCAGAATACAGTGACTGCAGAGGATTTTAATTCATTTGGACACAGAGAGCAGCCCCAGTAGAACTGTGTCCTTGTAAGCATCCATTGTTCTAAGGAGTTGCCTGTCAGGGTGAGATCAGACTTAGGCACCAATTTAATGGAAAATATCATTGTTATTTTATATGTATTTTGAAAATGTTTGGAGAGCCTAAAACCAGAGTGTCAGTGACGACAGGAACTTTAGGTGTCAGGTATTTCCTGGGGTACCTGATGCAGCAAAGATCAGCTGCAAGCTGTGGGAGATGTGTGTGGGAAGGGGTGGGTAGGCTTGAGGAGGTCTGTCAGCGAGTGCTGCAGCATCACTGGTAAAGCACATTTTCCTGGCAGTGAGAGTCAGACCCCAGGGGAATGCAGAACAATGCAGTTCTGTGCCCTGGTAGGCCATGTCTGCTCTGGGCTCTGTATCCACTGGCTTAGCTGGATTTTCTCTGGGAACAGGGAGGAGGAGAGATGAAGAACTCAAGGAATGTTGCCCCTTTATAATAAATGAGGTACTGAAGTAAAACCAGGACTGTAACTGGGATATCTTACATCGGGTGCCAGCTGGAATTCCCTGCTGAGTCAGCCTTCCCTGTTCTTCAGCCAGTTGTATTCTACATGGGAGTTTTCTGCCTTCTGCAGTTTTGCTTGTGTAAAGTGAGTTGCTTCAAGGTCTGGGAAAGCTTTGGGAAAGGAGCTTGGGAACACACAGCTTGTGTCTGAGCAGAGTCCTGATTTGTTCTGTTTTGCTGCCCCTACTCTTAGCTCCAGTGTGTTCCCACTGTAAGTGCAGGACAATCTTGCACCTGTCAGGAGTAGCACTGAGACATGTCAGGGTTGGAATGTGAAAACGAGTGTTTTACACTTCTTCCCTGAAACCTGATACTGTTTGGATAATGTCTTGTAAACTGCAGATAAAAGAACCTAAAGGGCTGAAATTCACTTCTGATTTCTCATGAACAGAGGAGTTAATAGCTTTTCTCTCCTCCTCCCAGGAGTCAGTTCAGACATGCAGATACCTGATAGTGATAGAACTACGGTCACAGCTTGGAATTGATGCTATTTTAGTATAAATCAGGACTTCAAACTGTCACTGGGCACAAAGTTTAGGAATAGACTCCACTTAAGAGCCCTCTGCATTTAGATCTTTGTAGAACTCATTCACCTCCATTTGAATTGAGTGCAAGGCATTATGGCTATAACTCTCCTTGTACCATGTTGGTGTCTAACACTTCTCCGAAGAAGTTTGCACTGCAAAGGGAGTCCATCTGTTCATCCCCTGTGGCACATCAGCCCTCCTCCAGAGTCACTGTGCTGCTGGGGTTACACTTGGTGCTTGTTGTTAGGGCTTCCTGGATGCTGATTTTATTCTTGTGGAGAGGGAAGAGTACTGATGATTTCCCAATAAATGGTGGGAGGGTGTGTGTCCTGTATCCTCAGCCAAGTTAACTCCATTGTAATGGCCCAGGTGAAGTCATGTTCTGTTAGAATACACTTTAGAGGGGCTTGGACAAGGTGTAAGGTAGTGAACAGAGAAACCAGATGAGAGATCAATTTTTATGGGAGGGAATCTCTGAGCATTTCATGGATTCAAGTTCAGCTTTGTCTGTTTAATGCAAGTAAGAATTCTTACACTGCTGTAAGG
Organism: Acanthisitta chloris; assembly: GCF_000695815.1. Taxonomy (NCBI): domain Eukaryota; kingdom Metazoa; phylum Chordata; class Aves; order Passeriformes; family Acanthisittidae; genus Acanthisitta; species Acanthisitta chloris. Next base: position 8,304 of record NW_008660424.1, read on the forward strand.
GGAAGTGACAAATGTGATTATCTGTAGTCAAATGTGAATGTGACTAACATTTCCTGATGCATTGCTGAGAGCTGGATTGCAAACAGTATTTCCTCTCCTTTTCCATCCGAATAATGTGTGGTGCCTTCTCACCTGTGTAGTAGTAATCTTGGTGGTGCCTTTTCCCTAGGAGTAGCCCACCGAAGCCAGAGCAGCGAAGGAGTGAGTTCACTCAGCAGTTCTCCATCTAACAGCCTTGAAACCCAATCTCAGTCCCTCTCTCGGTCCCAGAGCATGGATATTGATAGTGTCTCCTGTGAGAAAAGGTAAAGATGCAGCTTGTAAAAACCAGCAAATATTGCACAATGCTGATGTCAAACCTCTTACCCAGCACAAGGCTCTGCCCTCTCTCTCTCCCACCTGTGGTAATGCTTAAACATCACACACTGTTTAGACTTCTATAATGCTTCTTCCAGTCTGGTGTTAACGGGGATTCCTGAGCTGAAGTGATAAATACAGTGCATTATCTCAGACATTAAGTGATGAGCACGTCTGGTGGGGATAATTCAGCTACTGTGCTTAAAAAGGGAAAGGGATGTGATAGCTGTGTAGTTTGTATTGCCTGATGAATAAATTCAGAGCTCTTCACCTCAAAAGAAATGTAATGTGAGAAACACTTATCGGTTAGAGATTTTTAACTGCTGTTTGTGCGTTAGTTTTTCTCTGCTGCTTCTACTGAAGGTGACACTTCCTGAGTCAGCATCTTACAGAGGACTCTGTGGCTTTCCACAAGTTAATGGGTTTCTTCTCTTGTTTCTGCTCCCAGCATGTCCCAGGTAGATGTGGATTCAGGAATTGAGAACATGGAGGTGGATGAGAATGATCGCAGGGAGAAGCGGAGCCTGACGGACAAGGTCAGTGTGGCAGGAGGGATGAGCTCACTTACCTCCACGGTTTGAACATGAGCTTTTGAGAGGGTGGAGCATAGCCCTCACCCCCAGAGCAGGCTGCTCAAGGCTTCATACAATCTGGAATGAACACTGGCAGGGTTGAGGCAGCCACAGCCTCCCTGGGCAACCTGGGCCAGTATCTCACCACCCTCACAGGGAAAACTTCTTCCTGATATCTAATCTAAATTTCCCTCTTTCAATTTCTCCCCATTCCTCCTTGTCCTGTCACTGCAGTTCCTAACCAAGAGTCCCTCTGCAGCTTCTCTGGAGCCCCTTCAGCTCCTGGAAGGGGCTATGGGGTCTCCACCCAACCTTCTCTTCTCCAGGCAATGTAGCCCCAACTCCCTCAGCCTGCCAGTGGTAGATACTCACTAGCCTTGTCCTCTTTGTCCTTTGATTTTAAGGCTCACATGAAATAAAGCCATAAAGAAATGGGACATCACTTTAGAGCAGAGAAGTTTCTCCAGCAATTCTTGCAGTGCTCATTAGATGTTTGTTTATTCCTGCAGTGTCAGGAATAAGGTCAGTTGGTAACAGCCTGGCCTGGAGCCATGCAGCAAGAGCCCTGCCCAGGATCCTTCCCCGCGATGCTGAGCTGCAGCCTGGGCAGTGGGACAGCTGCATTGTGCTGCTCTGCAATAAATAGCCTGGAATCAAGGACAGGCTTCCAGTGGGGGTGGGGGGAAGCAGTGGAAAGTGAAATAAATCTTCACAGCTTGATTCAATTCCTCTTACTCCTTTGGAGGCACCAGAAAGTTCAGGGGAGAGGAGACAGCATCGTCCTTGTTGATGAGCAAAGCATTGTCTTGCCTGGTTGTTGCGTTGGCAGTCAGTCCCACCTCTGCAGGAATAGGCAGGAGAGGTAGAAGTACTTAAAAACAGTAGAATAGCAGTAGAGTGATAAAGTAAAAAATGTGCCAAAATGTATGGTTAATTAAGGGGAAGCTTTCAAAAAGGATACAGTGCTGGAAGCTGCTGGAATCTTGGATAAATCTGGGCTTACCTGGTGGCCGTGATGAGCTCTCATGCTTAAAGGAAAAAGGAGATTTTTCAAATGTGTTTAGGGAATCCTACTGGATTTGGGTATTTCTGCTGCATCTTTATTGTATCCCTTGTGTTTCTTCAGGTGTTTTTTCCAAATTTTGTCAGGTGTATCAATGTTCCTTCACAAGTGCACAAAATCTGCCACCAGGAGTTAAGCTGAAACCACCTAAAGAGGATCTGTCTCTGATTGTGAGTTGACTAATACAATTGCAGATAAGGTGTTGATGACTGTTGTTGCTGTTGCCTCCAGGAGCCTCTGTCTGGCTCAGAAGTGTCTGAGGAACAAGCTCTGCAGCTGGTCTGTAAGATCTTCAGAGTCTCTTGGAAGGAGCGAGACAGAGACGTAATTTTCCTGAATTCGCTCTCTGCCCAGTTCAAGCAGAACCCAAAGGAAGGTGAGTGCTCCTTGCTGGGGGTTGTTCCACTGCAGTGGTGTCTTCCCTACCCTTATTTGTGCCTCTTTCTCCCTTTGCTGTAATGCTGCAGTTACTTACTCGTGGTCTTTGCTGGATGTCAATGTCTGCTGATAGCAGGTGCAGCAGGAAATGGAATCCCCAGGAAGGAGCATGGGACTGATGGGTCATAGCTCCTGTTTTAATCAGTTTCTCTGCTCTTGTTAGTTGTGTTTTCTGTTGTCACACTCATGTGCTGATCCAGGGCTGGTGGTCTTACATCATATTAGACATCCAACAGTTAAACTGATAAGCCAAGAATTTGTTATTATTTTGTGTAACAAATATATTTTCTATGTTAGCTACAAGATACGACCAAATTAAAAACTGTTATTTTTGCGTGGGGTGTGTATGCATCTGTTTTCCTTTCTTTGTGACACAACTTGCCCAACTCAACAGCTGTTTGGGAAAATATGAGTGGAACACACAAGGCAACTTTAGTAGCTAACAATAGCAGCATTAGGTCATCTCTGATCTTTTGTGTTTTCCATAAAAGTGGCATTTTTTGGTGTAGCTGTAATTCCAAACCTGGTTCATGCTGGCAGAGTGGTTATTTTAAGTGTGTCAGTGTGTTTTTACCAGAAGCAGCACTTCATCCACAGGAGTCTGTTCATAGAACCATAGAATCGACTGGATTGGCAAAGATCTCCAAGATCATCAAGTCTAACCCTACCATGGTCACTAGGCCATGGCACTAAGTGCCACATCCAGTCTCAGCTTGAAAACTTCCAGGGATGGTGAATCCACCACCTCCCTGGGCAGCACATTCCAATGCCTGAGCACTTTCTTCATTAAAAAAATCTCTTCCTAATATCAGTTGGATTCTCTGCTAGTGTTTACATCTGCCCATGTGTAGCTGCAGACAGAGATGAGGTTACTGACTCTTCTTCTTCACAGTGTTTTCAGATTTCAAGGACTTGATTGGGCAGATTTTGATGGAAGTGCTGATGATGTCCACCCAGGCACGGGATGAGAACCCCTTTGCCAGCCTGACAGCCACGTCGCAGCCCATCGCCGCCGCCGCTCGCTCTCCTGACAGAAGCCTCATGCTGAACATGGGCTCCAACCCTGGCAGCAGCCCCATGTTCTGCAACGTGGGCTCCTTTGGCTCCAGCTCCTTATCCAGGTGACTTCTGAGTGAAACTGAGTACTGCTTGCACTTGGATAGACATTGGTAGATTAGAAGAGAGAGAGGGGCAGAGAACTGACCCAAGAACTATCAATAAAATGGATTTTTTGAAAGTTTTTCACTCCTTTTCATGTGAATGGCCCTCCATTTCACCAGTCTTATCGCACTGCCGTGGCCAGAAGTGTGTTTGATAGCTCAAAGCTATGTAACTGGTTCCTGCTGGGAAGTTTCCCTAATTTGGATCACAAGGCTGTGGCTCTTTAGTGTGTAGGTTGTGACATAGTTTTATTCAACAACAGTAGGAAGGAATAATGTGTGTGAGCTGCAGAAATATTGCTGAGGAGTCATCAGAAGGGCAAGGACTTCTCTTGCTCATTTGATCTTTTTCACCCTTTTTCTGCATATCCTAAATCATTGCTTTTTTTTTTTTTTTTTTCTTTTTCCCCTGTAACTGGTTTAGTCTCTATGGGACTAGTCCAGCTCCTACTACCAATTTCACAAGCTATGTACCAATGACTGGTTCATCTCTTACCCCACCAGCCAGTTCAGTTGCCACCACACCTGTGCCTTCCATTACTGTCAGCTCTCACCTCACAGCGACAAGCCCTGCCTGGACTCAGCCTTCTTCTCCGAGGTACCACCCGTACACTGTGGCCCATCCTGGAGGTCTTTCTGCTCCTTCAATCCCACGTTCCTTGAGTATTTCCATCCCATCTAGTTCACCAAGTCCTCCAGCCCTGGCTGCTAGCCCTCCAGCCATGCCAGCCAGCCCAGCCAGGCACAGGGCCCTGGGGCGCGCCGTGCTCGCGGCCGGGGCCGAGCGCAGACTCTCTCCCTCCCGCAGCAGGAGCCCTCCTAGGTACTGCTCAGGGGCAGTTTGCTGTGTGCTGTGCAGTTTGGGACAATTCGTGTGTGTGCTGAGCTCACCCTACTCACCCCGAGTTGATTTCTGTGTTTGGGTTTGTGCTAATCCCTTGACTTGCTAACCAGTCGTCTGTGCCAGAGTGTTCCACCTGCTTCTGGGAGTGTTCGAGGTGGGATGTCCTTACCTTAAAGGTAGTAATGTGGTGGTAGTTTCCTCCTCTTTGTATATGCATTCCAGTTTAACTCTGAGCTTTCTGTTTGGTTGCTGCTGGGTAGTAAAGCAAACAAACCTCCTGCTCTCCGCAGGGCTTTAGTTAATGTGTGGAAAGCTGTTACTTGCTGGGCTGGGTCAGGTCTGATTCCCTGGTGCCTGGATTTAAATGACAGCTCAGCCTGTTGCAGCGTGCCAGGCCGAGTACTGCTGCATTCCCTCTGTTGGCTGCTCCTGGAATCTCATCCCTGCAGGATGGAGAAACGAGCACATGAGGTTTTGAGACCTTTGCTTTAAAGTTCAGTACCTTAGAATTGTAATACTTAGTATTTGGTCATGTCTAAACATTCCACTTAGCTTTTAGTGGGTCTCAAAGATTCTTTTTCAATTTTGGGGCTGTGTATGTGGTTGTTTTGGTACCTGAGTAACGTGTAACAGAGCATGTTAGTATGGTCTTGGTTTTACTAACATGGAGTTACCTGTTGTCTGCATGTTTAGAGAAGATGAATTTTGTGGCAGACTTAAAAAGAAAGTCTACCATTTGCTTTTGCTTCTGGCTTAAATCTGATGGCCTTTTCCATTTCTGTTGAGGTAGTTTATACGAGAACCCTTTCTCCCTCCTCCTCCTTGGCGTTTCTGATGTGTCTGAGGACAGTAGTGATGAAGAGAATGAAGATGATGATTTTTCTTGTGTCCAGTTTGGGTCCAGGTATTGGAGAAAGAGAATGTAACCTGCATGTTTGGCTGGTTAGGAACTAACAGTCTGTGTAGTGTCAAGTGATCTTCAAAGTAATGTGGGGAATGACTAAGGCCCAGGAGGTGACTTGGCTGCTCGTTAAGGGGTGTGTAAACATGGGTGATGAGTGCAGTTACTCAGCTCTTTCTTAGATGACAAAGGTAAATGCTAACCATGCTGTGTTTCAGGTGTAATGAGCAAGGTTGGAGTGCTGATGAGTGTGTGCAATTCCTCACTGGCTGTGTGAGTAGAAGGAATAGTATTCGCCCACGGCTGGAATTGCAAATCACTGGTACATCATGTGCATTTTTCCTATGAAAACTGGAAGATGAGGACAGAGGTTAACATGTACAAAAAGACAGAGTGGCACATAACCAGCTGATGCTAACAGTGTGAGTTTGGAGATTCACTGCTGCTTGACAGCTGAGGATCACTCCTTTAGCTGAGGATCACTCTGACCTGTGAAGAAAACACACCTGAAAGCTGGCACTGATCCTTGGATGTGGGTGTAGTAGAGGCTGATGTGGTTGGGACAGCCAAAGGAGGAGGGGGAAGAGCTGACTATTTTACTGTGCATTGTATAGCAAAGCCCTTTCATTTGTGTGGCATAAAGAGATGTGAAAACAAAATGAGACTTGATGTTGGTGAGTTCTGTTTTGGAGCTGGTCAGATGCTGTACAAAAACCTGCACAACTCTGGATGTGCCACGGGAAAAACCTCTGGGAGGGTAAATACAGTATATGTAGCATCTTCTCTGGTGTTAAATTCCCTTGCAGAGTAATCCTGCAGTGCCTTGGCTGATCCAGAAATGTTTTCCCAAAGATCTGCCCCATTCTTTTGGATCAACCCAAACTGGAGAAAGAAATACATGTTTTATGTAAAACCTGTGTGCTTCAGGAGGATTTTTTGAGAGATGATACTTCTGTAGTCTTGTTGGTGTGGAACATTTGCTGTGAGCATTCAGCCCCTGGTGGTGACCCTGGGGGGGCTGTGACTGCTCTCAGAGCCTGTGGAGCCACTTACACCTGGGTGAGGGAAACTCCGGGAGAGTCTTGGACTGCACATGTGGAGCAACTGGGGGGA
>NW_008660424.1:14764-27693 GCF_000695815.1 Acanthisitta chloris
TGAAAGTCAGGGATCAGGGAAATGTAGTGCTTGAGCCTCTAAAGCAAAGCCAGACCAAGACTTCAGAAGCATCTTGTGATGTCAGGGAATGCCCAAAAAGACTTGGCATGAAATGATCTTCCTCTCTGCATTAGCTTTTCTGTTTGATTGTTGCTGTTGCATCTTCTCTTGTCCATTCCAGGCTCGTTTCAGGAGACTGAACCTGGTAACTCAGGTGTAAAACAGCAGTTCTTGTGTATGTAGAATTTAGGATGATTTTTTCCTCACTGTTTTGTTTACTTTTTATCCTGGTGGTGATTTAATCCAAATGTTGGCCTGAGTTGCAAAGCTTTGGCTAGGATTTCTGCTGTGCTTCTGGGGTTTGAGTTTGTTTATTATGTCCTGGCATTTTGCAGACAGCAGAAAGATGTTAGTTAAATTATAAACACAGTGACTGTACAATTGCATTCTGCAAATCCCGAGGCCTTCAGTGTGTGAAGGATGGGTGAGCTCTGTGGTGGGATAATTTCAGTTGCTGCTGCAGTGAATTCAGTAACACAATGAGTACAACTAGTAGGTTTTTATATAAATTTATGTTCTTAAAATGGTGTTTTGTAAGCTGAGCGTGGGAAGTCAGGAGGATTAAAAGAGAGACTAGAGAAAAACATGCCTGAGTTTGTGGTTCCTGAACACTATTTTCACAGAGCTGTTTGACATGTGTTAGTTTTACCTGAGTAACTGCAAACATCTCTGCAGACAGAGATTGCTGCTGGTAGAATCTTGTGTTCCTTCACTTGCTGAGCTACAGATGCTTAGCAGCAATAACCTGTCCCTGGTTTCTTGGTTGGACTGTAAATTTGGCACAATAGATTTGTCTAGTTGATGGTAAAAATGTAAATGATTTTACAGCCTAAAGGAAATTTCAGTTTTGACAGTTTGTAGTTTTAAACTCTTTTTAAAAAAGCTGCATTTAAGGAAACAAATGCTCTTATTCTCCAGTTTAAGATCTGGGACTTACAAATTGGTCTTCATTTAAATCCACACTGGGTGTACACAGACCTTTCTCTGAGCATTGCAGCAGAACATCCATGCACTTGCTATTTTTTGCATTTCATTTACATAAAGTGAATATATCATGTCTTAAATCCCTTCTGTAAAAACAGCACTTTGCTTTTAATTAGCTTTGCCAAGCTGTTATGCAGAGCAGAATTCTGTGGGGATAACAAGCTGAGATTGAGAGTCTTGGGTCTGTTCTCACTCGTGTGATCAGTTTCTTTCCAGGCTCCAGGATGGTTTTGGGTTTGTGGGTTTAGTTGTTGTGTTTGTAGTATCAGTGTGGTGCTTCCTCCCCTGCCTAATGAAGTGGTGCATTTCTCTGGGAGGGAATGGAAATACTCTGAGTTGAAATGGATGTGGGAATGTTAGAAGGAACAGGAGCTTGGATGGTTTGCCTCCTGTTTGATTTATTCTCCTTCCTTAGAGCCTACAAGTGCTTGTCTGTACCCTGTGTCAGCTTGGGTCTCTCCTCAGCAGTGGGAGGCTCCTGCCTTCCCTGTGTGCTGCTGGGAGCAGAACTGGTGATGTTTATCCCATTTTCAGTGCTGGATACAGAGCCTGGGCAGAGATTGCACCATGGTATGGAAGTGTTCAAGCAGTTTTGGTGTCAGGTCCCACTCAGGGCTGTTCACTCTTGGTGTCAGCATGTGAGCACAAAATTTCCTGATTCCCATTGAAGTTCTGCACCTTGTTGCTGTGTCTCAGGTACTTATTTAATGAGGTAATTGACTCTTTAGTCATGTTGCAGCTCTGAAGTTCCTGGGTTGGACAAGCTGGTGCATGGAGAGCTCTTCATAGGTCACAGAAATTACCTGAGTTACTGAGCCCTGAGCATGGAGCCTTCAGACAGAGGAGCTCAGGAACTGTTTGATTTGCACCAGTGCAGAACTGTACCTAATGCTTTGTCTCTGCTTTTTGTGTGTTTTCAAGTCTGGGAGGCTCTGGCAGCTCCAGTGTTTCTGATTCCTGCAGTGACCACTTCACCATTGAAAATTGTAAGGAGACAGAGATGCTGAACTACCTCATTGAGTGTTTTGACAGAGTTGGAATAGAGGAGAGAAAAGCACCAAAGGTATATTTCAGAGGAGTGAAGTTGTACCAGACACTCCTCTTCCTCCTTACTGGGGAAAGTTGGTGGGAATTGACAGTTCCTTCTTGATGGTTTTGTCGTAGAAACAGATTTATGGAACATCTTGGGGCCATTGTTAACTCATCATGTTTGAATGACATATTTTATGTCTCTTAAATAAGCACTGTTAGAAACTATCCTCCCCCTTTTCATCTGCTGCAGTTTATTCCATGTCAAAGATACTTTTGTGTGACCAACTCCCTATCAATGTTCTGTATTCTACTCTGAGCTTTGCTTCTGGGGAAGAAAAACCCCAACCAGCACTACTTGTATGTAATCTGGAAGGTTTGTAGCTGGAGTAGTGCTAATCTTAGTTTGCACATTACCTTTGTACTGCACAAATGAAGACATTTTTCCTTTTTCTGTCTGTCCTGTGTCTGAGTTCTGCTTTGCACTAAACTGAAGCTGTTTCTCTCAGATGTGTAGCCAGCCCACAGTCAGCCAGTTACTGAGCAACATCCGCTCCCAGTGCATTTCACACGCTGCTTTGGTGCTCCAGGGATCCCTGACACAACCAAGGTAACACAGCTCATGTTGTCGTGACAGACTGTTCTGGGCTTGGTTTTTCTTCTGAGGATTAGATAAGAAAACTCAGCTCAGGATGTTTGTGCCAGAGGAGCAGTTTGCTGCTTTCCCACTGATGTGCTGGTGGAGAGCAGTGTGAGTGTTTCCCAAGTGTGTTTGTATAAAATGATGCAGGTTGATGTGAAGAGTGTAAATGGGGATCTGTGAGCTGATTTTTGCCTTGCTTTATGCTCAGACTGTTCTCCTTGCAGCTCCTTGGGGCTCTGCTCCTGTGCAGTCAGTAACCACCAGAGCTGCACCTGAGAAACTTAAAACCTGCAGCAAAACCTGCTGAAGGGACATAGCACTTGTTTGCTTCAGAGTCAGCCCAGCAGATTTGGTGATGTCAGTCTGAGCTTTCTGCACTGAATCACCACTCTGAGGTTTCAAGTGCAGCTGTTGAACCAGCAGTTGGTTTAGTTGGAACAGTAAAAAGGCTTTTAAAATGGGTTATGTGACTTGAGTAAAATCTGCATAACTTTGTATTTGTGTCTCCAAAGAATACTTTACAGTCTTTAAAGGTACTGCATTTATCCTCTGTGCTCTGAGATTAGTTTGGTCTTCACATGAACAAATGTTGACATTCAAATTTTAAATATGTAATAAGGAAAAAAAAGATACTTTTTCAAGAATCCCAGGGAGCAGCTAAAAGCAATGACTGATTCAGAGCAGGGTAATGTTATGTTCTTCTCGTAATCTGAAAAAACACATGTAAAAACTGTTGCTCCTTGACTAGTTGAGCTTAACAAAGAGTTGTTTTCATTTGAGAGGAGTAGAAGGGACAACCAATTCCTACACAGAAGCTGCTGTTTGGTTCTAGCCTCATTAACCACAGTGTGGTGTTGGCAGCAGCATCTGCTGCAGAACAACCTTTCCCCAAGTAACTTGAGCAGACAAGAGCAGTTCCCAGTGAAAGGAGCAGAGCTGTCTGCATGCTGATAATGTGCCTTCAGACACATCCTTCCATGTGATTGCTCTGACATTTGGGCAACTACTACTGCAGATAATCAGGAGTTGTGAATTTATTTCTGGTTTTAAGGTCATTGCAGCAGCAGTCTCTGCTGGTACCATACATGCTGTGTAGGAATCTCCCCTTTGGCTTCATCCAGGAATTGGTGAGAACAACTTACCAGGATGAAGAGGTGTTCAAACAGGTAAGGCATAGGTGAGAAGTACTTACAGCACATGATTTTATTAGCTGCAATATCACAGAATCATTGAATCAACCAGGTTGGAAGAGACCTCCAAGATCATCAAGTCCAACCCTACCGTGGTCACTAGACCATGGCACTAAGTGCTACATCCAGTCTCAGCTTGAAATCCACCAGAGATGGTGAATCCACCACCTCCCTGGGCAGCACATTCCAATGTCTGATCACTGTAATACCTAGGGCAGTGAATTCCCAGAGGTTTATCCTGTATCTCACAGTCCTACACCCACTGCCTCAGGGGTTAGCAGCCTCTGAAGCACTTGGAGTTTGGTTCTGTGTAGTTTTAACTGAGTTAGGATTTTGTGGAAAAGGCTGACCCTGAGTAATTGCTGGCTCTAATTACTCAGAGTGGTTTGTTAGCCAGCAGCACACACTAGTGTTGGAGTGAGCTACTCACAGCATGCAGACACTCATTGCAAGACTGATCCTGCTTTTCATCCCTTTGTATGAAGTTCCTAAAAATGTACATGTGAGGACAGCAGTCTTCTGCAGTCCTCCTCAGAGACTTTCTGTGGTTCCTGCCTTGCAATCTTTACCCTTCTTTGCATCTTTGACAGTTGGTACCTAAGGTGCTAAGAGCATTTTACAAACCTCATCCAGTGATTCTTCATACCTTATGGAGGAAGTGGCTGAGGAACAGGAGGTGGTTTGTTCTGTGTCACAGTGGTTTGCTGAAATGATCAATAATTAAGGCACAAACCCAGCACATTTCTAGCCTGTAAAGGGGCTCAGTAAGGCTGTCATTGTCTCTAATTAGCACTCCTGTAGGATGGTGTGACTTAGCTTTAAAGACCCTTTGGAATGGTATTTGATCCTTCCAGTTTTGAGAAGAATTACTTTGGATAATTTCTATGTGCAGTGCAAGTACTTTTTTTATATGTCTGTCTAGACACCTTTTAGTAGAGTTCATGCAGTTGAAAGTACATTGAAGACTGTCAAAAACGATTTTAAAAGTGTTCAAGGTCACCTGCCCCCCAGAGGAAAACCATTCCTGTTCCTCTGGCTGAGGCACAAAATCCCAACACTAAAATCCTTTTCTGTAATGGGATTTAGTAACATTTCTTGTCTCTGCATAGAAGCAACACAATGTACTTTAAAGGTGAAATTCAGTGGATCTCCTGTTGTTATTGCTGCAGAATTCATTTTGTGAGGGTATAGTTGTCAGAGCTGTGTGATTGGCATTTAGCAAATGGGCATAATTACTTCTGATTAATGAGTTCCTGTCAAGTCACTTCCTCTTTCCTAACAATCCTTGACTGCTGCTTACTATCTTTACCAGTTTACACATCAGGTAGAATTAGAGTTGTATTGTTGCCCCAAAGTACAGGGAGGTGAATTGGTACCCCTTGGGCAGTCAGGGTGTGGGACACCTGGACAAACTCCTGCTCTTGTTTGTGTCTGTAACATGTGCAGAGACCTCCATGCACCAACACCTGATCACTTACACTATTTCAGTTTGGGTTTTAGCTTTGAGTAATCTCTTAATGAGGCTTAACTGCTGCAAATGTAAAGACAATACCTTAGTTTCCCTTTGTGTGCCTTGCAGTAGGTGAGGAATGAGCAGCCATTCCACGCTGTGAGCAGCAATAGTGTCATCTGCTTGTGTCCTGTTCTGGACTAAAGTGATCTCCTTGTGTTTTTGCAGATCTTTATTCCCATCCTACAAGGCCTGGCTGCAGCTTCCAAAGAGTGCTCCCTCGATAGTGACAATTTCAAATATCCCCTTATGGTAAGGACTGTCTAGCAGCAGTTTCTTTATGATCACTCATAACATACAGATTCTATACAGAATTATGTACTTCAGCATTTTGGGGAGTTTTTGGTCAGTGGATTGCTATTAAACTCTGTCAGAAGCTTTATGTGGTGTGAAATGTGTGTAAAAGACCATGAAAAATGTAGTAGAGTCTAAGGCAATGATGTCTTAAGCCTAATGAGCAGTGTGTGTACAGTGATCCATCCAGATGTGTGTGTTGCTTTGGATAAGGTGGATCAGATGTGTGGCTTTCACCACCCATAGTTAGAGTGCTGTGGCTGTTACAAAATCCTGCTTTGTTCCTCCCCCAGTTTAAGCTGTGAACTGCTGCAGTTTGGCTCCAAGAAGGGCTGCTTGAAGATGAGGCTGTTTGCATTATCTCTAGCTGGCACAGTGCAGCAACAGGATGGAATAGTAGTTACTAGCTGTGGTAGAATTGAGGAGTGAGAACATAAAACAGGAGAAGTGGAAAAGCCTTACAGGATTTTGTGTTTCCAGAACTGCCTGCTGTAATTGCTTTCTGTTTTCTGTGCTGCAGTTGAGAGTGAGTTGGAGGTCTTGGATAGCTTTCTTTGTTCCTGGGTTCTGTGTCCATTTGACATTTTTCCACTCTGATGCAGGAGACAAAGGCCTTGGTGTGGGGCTAGAACAATTGCTCTATTTACCATTGTTACTGGGTTTAATGTGGCAGGTCAGGAGTCCAGCACAGGCATTGTCATGTTCTGGGCAAATAACAATTTGCACAGCTAATTTTTGAAAGAAGTGCAATAATTTATTACCCTGTGAGACATGTTGGCTTTGGTGAGACAGCTGGGAGCAGATGTGAAAGCTGAAATGGCAGCAGGGTGTGCTCTGCCTCTCTTTGGACTTCCTCACCATCACAGTAAAGTTTTTCCAGTGATCAAGGGAAAGAAAAGGTTTTGGCTCTTGCAGCAGTTCACCAGGTTAAGTTTGTGATTTGCACACAGGTTACTTAGGACTTACTAAAGTGATTTTTCTTGGGTTTTCTTTATAGGCACTATGTGAACTTTGTGAAATCAAGTTTGGGAAAACACACCCAATGTGCAGTTTGGTAAGTGTCTCAGTCTGAGCTTTGTCCAGTTAAAAGAGCCATGTCACTTATTTTGTGGTTGGTGTACAATCCACATGGATAATGTTCTCCAGAACCCTAAGCAAGAGCTGCTGGAGCATCTCATGTGAAACAACAGTTTAAATGAAGCTGGTAAAGGGAGGCCTTTGAGAATTTAGGAAAAACTAGGGAAAAGAAGACTTGTGGGATGGCAGGAACACTGAGGAGATGCGTGGCTGAGTGTTGGAGGCTGGAGGGGACTGGCAGGCACTGGAAGGTGACAGCAGTGTGGCTGACACAGCAGCTCTGATGAATTTGCTGTTTCTCCTATTTTTAGGTTGTCTCTTTGCCTTTGTGGTTGCCTAAATCTTTAAGCACAGGTGCAGGAAGAGAACTGCAAAGACTTTCCTACCTTGGAGCCTTCTTCAGTCTCTCTGTCTTTGCTGAAGATGACGTAAGTGTCCCAGAAGGATGTTGATAGTAGCACAAAGGGGTTCTGTTGGTGTTTGTTACAGGGTTTTTTTTCTCCTTCCCCAGCATATTTTATGCATTTGCCAATATTCATTCTACTTTCAGAACAAAGTAGTTGAAAAGTACTTCTCAGGACCTGCCATTACTCTTGAAAACACCAGGGTGGTTAGCCAGTCCTTGCAGCATTACCTGGAGTTAGCAAGGGTAAGTGTTCTCACTGAAAAAACAAAGGCAAAGGGATTTGTGTCTAGGCACAGATGCAGAATATAAGCTAAAAAAAATAATCTAGTTTCTGGGTGAAACTGCAAATCTTTTAGGATGTGGCTGAAAGGAATTGGGGAAAAATACTAGAATGCTACAAATATTTCTCTAAGGCTGTAAACCAACTCAGAAAACAGCAGGTCAGTTAGTCATGAGTTCATGTCACAGGATGAGGAAATCCATACTGTGTCAGTAGTGTGTGTGGCACTGCTCTTGTGTTTACACCTTTGTGTAATAAATGCCACAGCTAACACATAGAACTGACAATGAGGCTGTAACAGAAGTTAGGGTTAGTTTTGTGGGATTTGTAGGATGTGAAAAGGCAGAGCAGCAGAAGGCAGGACTGAGCTGTGCCACCTGACAGGGTGTGTGTTTGGAATTGCAGCAAGAGCTGTTCAAGATCCTGCACAGCATCTTGCTGAACGGCGAGACCCGCGAGGCAGCGCTGGGCTACATGGCAGCTCTGGTCAATGCCAACATGAAGAAGGCCCAAATGCAGGTAAATAAAGGGAAATGCTCTTCCTGTGATTCATGAGCCTCATTCACCCACAGTCGTCACCAGATGGCTCATGCAATGCTGCTCTGGAATGGAGGACAAAGAATTTTGAGTGCTTCTTCTGGCAAGAAGTTCTGCCCTCAGTTTTTGTCCCTTTCTGTCCTATTTCATCAGCTAATTTCCTGTGTTAGGACTGAGATGTCACTTGCAGACACCCCTTGAACACTTCCAGGGATGGTGACTCCACCACCTCCCTGGGCAACCTATTGCAGTGCCTGAACACCCTGACTGTGTCTGGCAAAGTGCATTCCTAGCTGTGAAGGTTCTGGGCCTTGTGTGGTGTCTGGAAAAGGAGCAGGGCAGGGAGGAGCTGGCCTGGCTCCAGTGAAACAACAGGAATGGGATTTTGCTGTTGTTTAATTACTGCATTGCACTGGTTTCCTGTGATGGAATCTGTGCATGAGCCCTGAACAGCTGAAGGTTGCATCACTGCTGTCTCCTTGGCAAAGGCAAACGTTTGGAACCATTACTAGGAATATTTCTGTGGAGTTGCAGTTTAGAAGTTATAGAAACTTTACACATCAGATTCAACTTAGGAGCTGAAGCTCAGCTGTTGAAACTCTTCCATTAGTGTCTCTATCTGTGGCAAACATTCTGGAAAGAGGCCCTTGGAATTTCTTGGGTTGTCTGCTGCTGCTTCTTATATGTTTGTGTCATGTTCTTGAGGGTGACTATTTGAACCACAGAGGAGGGTAATAGGTGTTAGGAACTGACCTTCCCTTTATCCAAGGGTTTCCTTCCAGAGCCACATTCTCCCTTTTCTTCACCCTGCACAATCCATTTCTGTTGAAAGCTGTAGCCTTGTGCTGCTCAGCTGTGTCTTCAGCTCTTTGCTCTCTTACCCCACAGACAGATGATCGCTTGGTGTCTACAGATGGCTTCATGCTCAACTTCCTCTGGGTTCTACAGCAGCTGAGTACGAAGATCAAGCTGGAAACGGTTGATCCCATGTACATATTCCACCCCAGGTGTCGGATCGAGCTCCCGACAGACGAGACCAGAGTGAAAGCAACCATGGAGGATGTTGCAGCCTGGATTGCTGAACTCTGTTAGTACTTTATTGAGATACCTTAAGCACTTGCTGTGCCTTCTGGCTTTGATGTGGAGCTACAAGGAAGTACTTGATTCCAGCAAACAACTCCTCTATTCCCAAATCCCCTTCTCTTGGTGCTGTCTGCTCTTCCTTGTTTGGAAGGAAGTTGGGTTTCAGGTCTCACCCCTAGATAAGGCAGTGAATTGAGTAATTTATTCACCTCTGCTGCTTGTATGTGTGTTTGTTTTGCAGACAGGGATCCGTCTCTTTTCTCTGAGCCGAAATTCCCAACAGAATGTTTCTTCCTGACCCTGCACACCCATCACCTCTCCATCCTGCCCAGCTGCCGCCGCTACATCCGCAGGCTGAGGGCCATCAGGGAGCTCAACAGGTTGGAAGTGGTTGATTCTTGGTGCCCCTGAGGGTCCTGGCAGCCTCCCCATGTCCTCTGCTCACCAGGACTGCATTTCTCTTGACATAGACTCAACTAGACTCTTGTAGCTACTAAACCTCGAAGAACACTCTGTTAAAATTAGACCAGATTTATGTATCATCAGTATTTTCCATTGTTTATAACTGCACTCGTTGCATTTTGGTAAATGTTTCTTGGCAGTGATGCCATGAGTACATTACAGCATTTTTGGACTGCACTTGTAGTGATTTTATTTGGGAAGCACGGGCAGGCCAAGAACCTGGGAAGCTGCAGAGAGCAGAGGGGGAAGAGTCAGCATATCTTAAAGAAAAAAAGTTCTGCTCTAAACAGTCTGTGGATTACTTGTAAAAAACCCACATGTTGGCTGGAAAGAGGAATTGCTGCTTTTGCCTTATTTAGAAGTGTTGCCCAGGAGTTGCTGATGCAGCAATCCCCGTCCAGCAGTGCAGAGGGAAGAGCTCTTGGCTTCACCAACAGCAGCAGGAGCTTAGGGTTCAGCATTTTCCATGAGCTGCTCGGCTGTTTGCAGCGCTCAGCGACGTCTTTGGATGTTACTAGCAAAGAAATCCCACAGGGTGATTGCTGCTGCAGGCAGAGATGATGTGGAAGGGAGTGTGTGTTTAGAGAAGGGATGCAAAGGGGCTGGATTCACACAGCTGAGTGTGAGTTCTGTTCTAATCAGCTGCTCGTCCTAAAATGGGTCAAGATATGGGAATAGATAGGACTTTCTAGTGTAAATGATGTGTGTAATGTGCATTTAAGTTCTCTTTCCTGAGGGGCAGAGTGAGAAGGATAAGGGAGGGGAGGAATATCAACCAGCTCCATGTCCTCATCCTTATGCTGACAGGGAGACTGGAGACTGTTCATGTACTGTACTGCTCAAGTCTGAGTTTTGTGGGGAGTGGAGCATGAGGAGGGCAGAACAGAACTCCAGAAAATCATTTTTAATCGTGGAAAGTGGGAAGAGACACAGGCTGCAGGCTTGAACCTTTCTTGTTTCTAACAAGTCCTGCTCTTGGCCACCTCTTTCTTCCTTAGCTAGTTTTGGTTTTCATTTTCCTGTCTAATATTAGAAGCTGAATGAAATCTCTAAATACCTCATTAAGGATCATCCTCTCCTTGTGTAGGGCTGATTTTAGGTTTGATTGTCATTAACATCCTTTTACCTTCCTTTAGAGTGACATAGACTTCAGTGTGAAAACAACAAAAAAGCCATTTTTTAAAAAAAATAGAGTGGATCAAATGAGTTTTTCAGGCAGACTAGAGCCTTTCTGTGTTTCACCCCATTATTTTGCAGTGTCTTGGGCTGTGTGACAGGCTGGAGTGCTGGAGCTAGTGTGTGCAGTGCCTCTGAGTGCAGGCTGTGCACGTGTTCAGTCTGCATTTACAACAGCAACTCATTTTTCCTGTTCTGATGATGGGTAACTCCTCTGCAAATGCTCAGCTTGTTTCCCCACTTGGCAGTATTTAGCAGAGAAGTAGGTTAAATGCCTTTTAATGGCAGCACATATCCTCTGTGTCATGGTAACACCAGTTGCTGCATCTGGTTTCCAGGACTGTTGAGGATTTGAAGAACAATGAGAGTCAGTGGAAGGATTCTCCTCTGGCCACGAGGCATCGAGAGATGCTCAAACGCTGCAAGACACAGCTCAAGGTTTGTAAGTGATTCAGTTCTCAGCAAATGCCTTTGTCAGCCTGTGGTGGTGACTTTGTGCCCTGATGTGTCAATGAACTTCTCACTGATGCTGCTTGGAAATGGGGGTTTGAATCCATGAGTGCTGCACGGGTGGTGGTCATGGTACACTGTAATATCATGGTGAATTTAAGAGGCAAAGTAACAGCAAGATTAATTTAGGATTTCTCAGAAAGAAGAATATTCTGTTTGTTTTGTTGGAGACAGATCAAAGGGATTGTGGTTTGTGTGTGCACAATCCATGCCCAAGGTGGAGCTGGAACTCCTGAGTCCCTAATCTCACCCAGAATTCCTGCAGAGATGATGAAGCTGAGGTGCTGCTTTGTGCATGCCTGTCCTGCTTAGATCTTCTTAGAACAAACTGACACATTTTCTGAGTTGTGGCACCAAAATGACTTCAACTGCACATTTCCCCCCGATACTTGTGTTACATCTTTGAGTGTTCCCATAAAGCTTGTAAAAGGCACAACTCTGAACCATGTGTGTTTTTCTAGCTGTGTTGGGACTTAGGTCCCCTGTTTTCTGTAAATGAGAGTGCATTGTAGGAAGAGACCAGTGTGTAATTGTCACAGTTTCACTGATGCATTGATTAGCTGGGGGATACTTGTCCTTCCTTTATGTTGTCTTGCCCTGGATTAGTTTTTGTGTGCATGTTTTTTCAGAAACTGGTGAGGTGCAAGGCCTGTGCAGACGCTGGTTTGCTGGATGAAAACTTCCTCAGGAGATGCCTGAATTTCTATGGCATGGTGATTCAGCTGATGCTTCGCATCCTTGACCCTGCCTATCCCAAGTGAGTGTCAGGATTCTCTAAGTTGTATCGTCTGAGTTTGCTCACTGAATTCAGCAGTTCTAGAAGGATTTGCTTACAGTGCCTGCTTTGTTCTGTGATTCTCTGGCAGTGACACACATTCTTGCAGGGAATGTGTGTGTTATTTAGTGTTCACTTGGGTTTGGGGGGAGCAAACTGTTTGATATGTTTGGTACCTCTGAAGCACAGACAGGGATGTTTAAAAAGTCAGTTTCAGAACTCTATGAAGTGTTCCCATAGGAGAATTGCACATGGCACTATTGAACCCTGCTGGTTTACTGTTTGTTCTCTCTCTTATTCTACAGCATAAAATTGCCTTTAACTCCTGAGGTTCCCAAGGTGTTTGCAGCATTACCAGAGTTTTACGTGGAAGATGTTGCTGAATTTTTATTTTTTATTGTACAGTAAGTAAAGCTTTCTCTGAAGCAAACTTGTACTAGCACTAGCCCCTGTGGCAGGTGGTGCACACACAAATTTAGGCTGCAGAACCAGTTTCCTGGCTATTCTGCAGTTCATGTTCTGGCTTTTAGCAGGAGCCATGAGCTTATGGCTAGATGAGCTCCAGAGTCCTTTCTAACTTAATATTTTACTGGAAGAAAGTTGAAGGTGTTTTCCGTCCCCCAAGAAGTTGCTTTATGGTTTGCAGTGAGACCTTTTGATCTCATGATATGTTAAATCCTCACTAGAATAGTTACTGGAAAAAGCCATAGCCTAAGCAGTAGAACATTAGGGTTGGGTTTTTTTACTCAGTGTTCCTTCTGTCCCTGTTCTCAGATATGCTCCTCAGGTGCTGTATGAGCCCTGCACTCAGGACATAGTGATGTTCCTAGTTGTGATGCTGTGCAACCAGAACTACATCCGAAATCCTTACTTAGTTGCCAAGCTGGTGGAGGTGATGTTCATGACAAACCCA
>NW_008660424.1:27712-39788 GCF_000695815.1 Acanthisitta chloris
GATGATTGAGAATCATCCTCTCTCCACTAAGCTGTTAGTTCCCTCCCTGATGAAGTTTTACACAGGTAAGTGCTTTGTAGCTCACTGAGTGCACAGTGAGGGATGAGTGCTCTGAGGCCAAGGGATGTGTTAGTTGTAACCATTTCAGAAAACCAAAAAAACCCCCAGGGTAGCTCTTGGGCCTTTATTGCCCAAGAACTGGGACAATAGCATTAGGTGAAACATTGAGAATTCCAGTCCTTCCACAAGCTGCTTCCACTCACAACTCTAGCAATGTGACAACTGTTTTTGTGGTGTTTAGATTCCAAAATTAAAGATTTGGTTTGCCTTGCTTGTAAGGGACTGTTGGGATTTGAAAACTCCTGATTGTAGTTTTGCTAGTCCTGTAGATTCAGGTGCTTCAGAAGGGTTTTCCTCTCACAAAAAAACAGCTATTTTTGCAGTGTTCCCAGAGTTGGCCTAGTGGAGTTTTAGGAGAGCAGAGTTGAATAGAGCAGAAAGGTTTGTTTTCTGAGGGGTTTTCTTCAGAAATAGGTTGGATCTGGGTCAGGAAATGGACCGTGCTGCTGCTTTTAATGGGGATTAAGATGGAGAGTTTGAATGGGAATAGCATTTCATCTCAAAGCTTAGTGCTTGGATCTCATGATCTTGGAGTCAGTAGGGAGAGAAGGCACATGGTGGGATTGTTGGGGTGCCCCGTGCAGGGCCAGGAGTTGGGCTCAGTGGTCCTTGTGGGTCCCTTCCAGCTCAGGATATTCCATGACTCTAGGTGTGTTGCAGGTGAATCCTGATGGGAAAACACGTTGATTTAATTTGTGGGATCTCTTCCCCAGATGTGGAACACACTGGAGCCACGAGTGAGTTCTATGACAAGTTTACGATCCGCTACCACATCAGCACCATCTTCAAGAGCCTTTGGCAGAACATTGCTCACCATGGGACATTCATGGAGGAGTTCAAGTGAGTAAGAGATTGTCTAGTGCTGCTCCCTGCCATGAGGAGGTCATGGCCATTGGGAACGGGTGATGCTGCTTCCCATTGTGTTTTCCATGGCAGCCCCTTCCAGTCCAGCTGGAGTGTTTCTAGACTGAGCTCTGGACACCACAGTCTCCTTGGCCTGGGGATTGGGCTCGTTGTTGGAAGTGGCAGTGCAGAAGGAGGTTGTGGGGTTGCAGTCTGCCCTGCACACCCACCTGCTCTGCCGTGATACCTGTGTTTCGATGTTTTCAGCTCTGGGAAGCAGTTTGTTCGCTACATCAACATGCTGATAAATGACACAACTTTCTTGCTGGATGAGAGTCTGGAGTCCCTAAAACGTATCCATGAAGTGCAAGAGGAGATGAAGAATAAAGAGCAATGGGACCTGCTGCCCAGGGTGAACAGAGCTGTTTTTCAAAGTGCCCTTTACTTGTTTTTACTTTTTTAATACAAGACCATTATAAAAAACCTTTTTAACAAGGGGCAGCACCAAAGAGCTGCCCATGGGAAGCAGTTCTTGATGCCTTTTCTTGCTGCCACGTGGTCACTCTGGATGACATTCTGCACAAAACCATCCTTCTGCCTAGTTGTGTTGTGGCTGGCAAAGAGAGTGGTGTGAAGTGGAAATAGGATAAAGTGTCAAATTACTGTGCACTTAATTCTAAGTGGAGAAACCGAGACTTTAACCTTCCTGAAGGAGGTTTGGGAAGATGCTCTCCAGTTGAATTGACTTCAAGGAATAGAAGCTTTTATTTTGTTCATGCATTGATCCTTGGTAGATTTGATGCAGACAATTATAGTCCTGTACCTCAGAGCTTGGCCTGATTAAACAGTAATTGTGTGTGTTGACCCACCAATGTCAGGTATTTCTGTTTTAAGGTTATTGATTTTAAAAAAAGGGAAAGTACAAAAGGAAAAGCTATAAAAGATCTTGTTTGTTCAACTTATTCTGGTATGCTCTTACGAAACCTTTCTTCCTGTCTGTGCCTACCAGCAAAGTAAAGCCATTCCTGTAGTTACAAAATGAGCTGGTGCATCATCTATAGATTGTTCCAGCAGGGAGTGTTTATTATTTATGATGATGCATAAATTAGAGACAACCTCATTTGACTCTCAGATCCCAGGCTGGTTTTGAGGTGTTGGCATTTGGATGGAAAGGAAGCCTAACCCAGTTCTGCAGCTGTGAGGAGCAGTTAGAGGATGTAAACAGACTCAGTAACCATGGGGGCCTGTGCTGCTGTTTGCATTCATTCTGCAGTGGTGCAGCAGTCTGGAACATTGGTGCAGACATTAGTACTGGGGAGCGAGAGTGAGCAGCTGTATTTTAGAGGAGAAGATACCTCACATCTGTGTTCTTTTGCCTAGCTGCTGTTAGCATGGTGTCTGTGGGGTGTGGGTGGTGGTCAGGGGATTCCAGGGCCTGTCAGCACTGTGTGTTCCCTTGCAGGACCAGCAGCAGGCTCGGCAGTCGCAGCTGGCGCAGGACGAGCGCGTGTCCCGCTCATATCTCGCCCTGGCAACAGAAACTGTTGACATGTTCCATATCCTTACCAAGCAGGTCCAAAAGCCTTTTCTCAGACCTGTAAGTCCTGCTCAGATTTAAGTTGGTTTCTTGCTTCTCTCCCATAATAACCTGGAGATGTTTAGTTCTCCTCCCCTTTCTGCAACTCCAATCTAATTGCTGTTGATGTTATTTGATGTTGAGAGCATTACCTGAGTCATGGGGGTGGTGTGATCCTTCTAGACAGAAGCTGTTTGCATGACATTTTTAATAGCAAGGATGCATCAAGAGTAGGTACTTCCTGGAAGCCTACGGAAGTAAATTGTATTAGTTAATAATTCCTGATCTGCTGTGTGCAAATCTAATGATAATCTTCTTTACCACTGCCCTCACATGATGATCTGTGTTTCACTTTGCTCTTGCAGGAGCTTGGACCACGACTGGCTGCTATGTTGAACTTTAACTTACAGCAACTCTGTGGCCCCAAGTGCCGTGACCTGAAAGTAGAAAACCCAGAGAAATACGGGTTTGAACCAAAGAAGCTGTTGGACCAACTGACTGACATTTACCTGCAGCTGGATTGTGCTCGCTTCGCTAAAGCGATTGCTGATGATCAGGTGAGCTCCAGAAAGATGAGGGGGAAAGCCAAAAGCACTGGGGGCAACCAGGACTTTGCAGAATGCTCTGGAACTGTTTCATCTTGCCAGTTTCTGTCTTACATACTTGCAGTTTGTTTTCTTTCAGGTCATCATATTCTGTCTGCTCTATGTAGTTGGGTGTTTCCAGTGCTGTGCAAACCTACAGATGTACATAAGTACCTACAGCACTTCACACACAGAGGAAATTTCCTGAGCATTAGCTGCTTTTTAGCCACAGCCTCGTTGTAAATTAGCAGAAGTCCCTTTGCAAGTGGGAAAACTGAGGCATACAGAGTTGTGACTCCCTCTTTCCCCATGAGAACAGGCAGAGCTGGGAGTGAGAGTAAGAGCCTCGTTTAACAAATCGAAGTTCATGCTCTAGATGAACAATATCCAAATTGTATTCCCTTAGATCCCACTCTGTGAAATGGCTATAAGCTGACAAAGCACAGCATGTGTGAGGCAATTAACAACACCTTTGAACTCCTGTAGCCTTCAGAGCAAGATAAGCTATCGCTCACCTTTGTGTCCTTGGAACGTTGTCAGACTACTGAATCACACCTGGTCGTCAAACCTTTCAAACAGAGGGGAGAAAGTGTTCTCAAAGGCTGCTTGAAACTCTGGTTTGCAGTACATGGAGCTGTGTTTGCATGTTTAGTGCAAGACTCAAGACCATTCTCCTGCAATTATTTAAGTTTGATAATTGCAGATGATACCAGTAACACCTCTGAGACACTCCTTATTTTTTTGCATATTACAGTGTATTTTGATGCTGTTCAGAGTATGTGAAGTGAGGATGTTTCCATCATTCATTGCTGCCACAGCAAGTGCCCAGCACTGTCGTAGGGCTCAGGAGAAAGAAGCCAGGGGGTGTGGGAACTGGAATAAAGCTTAATTAACAAAGTGTCCCTTCATAAAAAAGGAGGAGGGCAGTGACTAGTGTCTTGGAAGCTGTCAATGACAGCAAAGAAACACCAAGGAAATGCCTGGTTGGTTAATGGATACTGAGATTGGGAGAAAAACCAAAACAAACCAAACAAAAAGTTGCTTGATCATGGCAGAGTCTAAAGCATTGAGACATGTCCCATTTGCAAATCCCTGCACGTATGAGAGGGAATCTGCAAACGTTTGTGGAGCCCTGGGCATGCTGCCATGGCTCTGTTCTCTCTGGGCACCAGAAAGGAGCTTGGGTGGGCACTGTGTGTCCTGAGTGCTGAATGGCACTTCTTGGTGTGATGTGGTGCAGATGAAAGCAGTAGAGCTGTGTTGAACAGTTTAAAAATCCTAAGGAAAATAGAAATCTGTGAGACTTAGCGTGTTTTGTTTCGTCATTTAATCCAACCTCGCACTGCAGTGTAAATAACATTTGTTATTAAAAGGCTTATGTCAAAACATGGCATTGTGGACTTAAAAGAAGAGGGTGTTTTTAGAACAGGAGCAGCTACAAAGTCCTTGGCTAACTTTGTGCTTTCACATGAAAGCAATGCTTGCTTCAGTGGGAGCTACAGGATATGCATTTGGTCTCTCTGGATGTTCCTGCTGCACCGGTTGGCAAGTTCCCAGCATTCACTCCCTCTGAGCTGCCTTACTATTTTTGCCACATCATGGGGTGGGTTTTTGTTAGTTCTCGTTTGGAATAGGAGAAAGAATCACTTCTTTTCCAGAACTGCCTTGCACGTTATCAGAGAAGTTAAGAAATTAAAAAAACTCATATTAATTTTGTGTTGTATTTTCAGCCAAGCCTTGTGAGAACAAAGAGTACAGACAGGACCATATTAATTTCATGTTGTATTTTCAGCCAAGACTTGTGAGAACAAAGAGTACAGACAGGAGAGTGGCAACACAGATGTGTTGTCTAAGGAACAGTCTTAATAATTGTAGAGAGTCCCTGAGTGTCTTCCTCATTTTCTTTAGGTGATGTTGCTCTTTTTTGGTCCTTGACACTTCTCCAGCAGTGATGACCAGTAAAAAACCTTAAGTATACCCAAAAGTTGACATCTTGTTGCTAGATGAAAAGTTGCCTACACACTGCTTTTTGGTCTGATGTAACATTGAGGTTTCATTGATCCTTCTGCAGTTTTAAAAATGCATTAAAATATCTTTAGAATTTTTATGGTGTGTTAAGGATACATCAACTCAGCAAAGTTGTCTTTTTGTGCTTTGCTTGTAGAGGTCCTACAGTAAAGAGCTCTTTGAGGAGGTTATCTCCAAGATGAGAAAGGCTGGAATCAAGTCCACCATAGCAATAGAGAAATTCAAACTGCTGGCAGAGAAGGTGGAGGAAATTGTTGCCAAGAATGCCCGTGCAGAAATCGATTACAGCGATGCACCGGATGAGTTCAGAGGCAAGTGGAGTTTCCTAAACCCTGTTTAGGAGAAGAGGGATTTGGTTTGTTACTTTGATTCTGTTAGGAGAAACCATGGGCTGTTTTTGCAGCCTTGCATCTGCTCCACTTCAGGGATGGAGTTCAGTGACTCCGGAGCCAAGACTGGCTCTGGTTTTCCCTGGGGTGGTGCTGTCCAGTCCTAGCTTTGCTTTGCTTCCGTGTGCTTCAAAACAGTAAAAAAAAAACCAACTCCCAAATGCAAAAATAGAGTGAAAATAGCTAATGCTTTGTCCCAGTTCAGAAAGGGAAAAGTGATATAAGTTCATTCTGAACACTTTGTGGAGCTCCAGCTTGGCCAGGGACCCTGAGCAGCAGTTCTGCCCTGTGGGTCTGTGTGCAGAGACAGTTTGTAGCTGTTTTGCTCACTCTAATGTGGAGACACCTGTGCCCTCAGATCCACTGATGGACACTCTGATGACTGACCCCGTGAGGTTGCCATCTGGAACCATTATGGACAGGTCCATCATCCTGAGGCACCTGCTGAATTCTTCCACGGATCCTTTCAATCGTCAGACACTGACGGAAAACATGCTGGAACCAGGTACAGTGTCACAGTTAGCCATGGAGCTGGGGGAGCCCCTGTGCAGGGCTGTGTACCTTCAGAGGACAGGGTTGAGGCCCTAGTACAGTTCTTTCATCTCAACTTGCTCAGAAAAGTTAATCCCTTCTGCTTTCCTTTTTTTGGGGGGGACAAAAACCAACTCACATCTTTGCCTTCATAGCTACCAGGCTGAAAAATACTGATGACAGAATCATCAAGGTTGGAAGAGACCTGTAAGATCATCAGGTCCAACCATTAACCTGCCACTGCTGTAACCCCTAAACATTATTTAGGGGTTACAGCATTATAAACATTATAAAATTACAACATTTCATGGTGTAGAAATGAGTCATTTACCCAAAGCTGTGCAGAAACTACATTGAGAGAGAAGAAAATAGTAGCAGATACTGCTGACCAGATTTCTAGAGGAGAAGTTGCTATTGGTCATGAGGAGCTCTCCTATAGTATCATAGAATCAACCAGGTTGGAAAAGATCTCTGAGAGCATCAAGTCCAATCCTACCGTGGTCACTAGACCATGGCACCAAGTGCCACATCTAGTCTCAGCTTGAAAACCTCCAGGGATGGTGAATTTATTACTCCTATTAGTATCACAAAACAATTTAACTGCAAGCTAATCATTCTTTTTAGCAGTATCACTGAGTAATCGAATCCTTCTTTTTATTTTTCCACCCTATCAGTGCCAGAACTTAAAGAGCAAATCCAAGCCTGGATGAGAGACAAGCAGAACGAGCATTGAGGTCCTTTGCAGCAGAGGCAGAGCAGGGTGTGTGCTGCTGGGGCAGTGAGGAGCAGACACACCTGGGATTCCAGCTGCTGGTGGGGGACAGCCCCACGGCACTGCCTGCAGCACTCAGCAGGAGCATGTGGACGAGGAGCAAAGCAGCTTCATTCTTGTACATATATTTAAGTGGTAACGATGGTCAATAACATGGAGGACAAGCTAGGAAGTTGCTTATGTTACAAAACTGTCCTTCAGTATGTCACATTTTGGAGTTTTTACAGCTGAATTATTTTAGCAGAGATGAATGGATCAGGGCAGCATCCCTTCAACCTTATTTTTTACAGCCAGATATCCGTTAATTTGATTGTGGTTAGAACCTTGGACATTTTGCTGCTAAAGTAATTTTTTTCTTCTTTCCCTCCTTTCTTTCTCTTCCACCCATCAAACCTGCACTGCTGTTTTGTTTTTCTTTTGTAATGCAAAAAAACCCCCCAACAAACCCTGTGAAAAAATCATTCCCCTGCCCTCAAAGAACATACTCTGTGCGATAACTGTGCCTGCAACAAAGTGTTCATCTTGGGATCGTATTTTTATATTGCACATCTTTGCATATTTGGTTTTTAATTGGTGTTAGACACAAGGATAACTTCAAAAAAGCAAAGACTTCACACATGGATTTTAATTTCCGTTCCTTGAAACGTCCCTTTCCTTTGTGTTGCTCAAGATGCTCTGGTATTTGTGAAAAGCCTCGAGATAGAAGTGTGTTCAAACAGCTGCCAGGAATGAGATGCTTGGGAATACCAGGATTTCAGTGACTTCTAACAAAACAAAACATTCTTTCAATGCTGCAGATATGATATATATGCTAAATGACAGTTCTGAGCCATTGGAGCTTGTCCTGCAGAGAGCAGATCCTTTTATCCTCGGAGGCTGCAGTTGGGGCAGGGGTCATTTTTTATGTTGCATACCAATTTGTATCCATGGCTTGGCCTTACCAAAGCAGAAAGGGTGCAGGAAATGTAGAATTACGTTTTTAAAAAAAAAAACTTTAAAAAAAAATATTCACAGACATTTTTGTATTACTGCCCCCTGCATATGATACTTGAATTTCCTTTTTAAAAAGGATTTGAAACCACAGTGTTTTAAAATTAAGTCTGAAAAAAACAAAAGGTTGTTTTTCTTTTATTTGTTTTTTTTTTTTTCCGCTGTGTCTTTTGTTCAATTCCTGACTCTTGAACTACAATAAATGATACACACTCGCACAGGAGCTCTCCTTGGTCTTCTTTCCAGTGTGTCAGTGGGAGTATCAGCAACACCAGTGGGTCTGGGGCTTTGTTCTGGTTTGCTGGTAGTGATTTGGGACCTGGAGGTGACTTGGTAAATCGTGTGTAAAATGGCTGTGCACACAGATAACCAAAAGCACTTCAAACTCAGGAGTGTTCCCAGGCAGGTGATGCTGAGCACCTGTTCCTAGTGACCTGACAGCTGCCAGGGCAGTTTTGGGGAGGTTCTGTGTGATCCAGCATCGACCTCTGAGGTGTGCAAGGAATTCTGAGTTAGAAAAAGGGAAGATGTAGTGGTGGAGTGTTTGGTTTTGGTTAGTTTGGGGGCTTTAGTGGTTCTTCCCCTTCCAGAGTGTGCATGTGTGTTTCTTCTCCCCAGGGATGGGAGGAAGATTCCACAGCTCATGTCTGCATGCACTGCTGGAACAGAGAAGCAGTTTGGTGACTGGTTTGATAGTTATAACCTTCACTGCTTCCACAGAGTCAAATCCCTCTTCAGAAGGCACAGGACAAAGCCTGCTCTGCTTTACCTGCACGGAGCACCCAAACCCAGTGCGGGTGTGGTGAGCTGTGTTTGCTGCTGGAGTGAAGAGCTAATTACTTTCTGCATAAAGAGTAACTCCTCAGCTTTCCACTGTCACTTCATTATTGAGGATTATGGCATGAAATCCCTAGAAACGTCACGGAATTTGTACTTTGTTTGATGGAGCACAACTGTTCAGAGGTGTCTATTAGTTTTTGCTGGAGGATGATTAAACTGCTGTGGTTTCACATTATGGCTTAATACCATGAAGCTTTACTTTTATTGACAGACTCTGTGTTGGGGAGATGGAAGAAATGCTTTCTGCTCTGATTTCCTTCAGCTATTACAGATCAGACACAGCAGCACCTTGTGTGAATTAGGATGCATGAGCAGCCTAATGAAATGAGAGGAGCACAAGCAGAAATAATCCACCCTGAAATTAAAAACAACTGGTTGGTGTAGTGTATCCTGTGCAGGGCTGGAGGTCTGGGGCTCTCTCAGTTCTTGTGTGTTGTAACCAATATCAAAGAGGTTTGTGGATTTAAATGTTTTACCAGGAATTCTGTATGGAATTAATACTGCAAGTCTAACATGAAAATTCTGTGCTTTATTTTTTTGAGAGGGAAAATAGAAACCTTTACCTTTGGTGTAGGATGTATCAGTGATGACAATGCCCTTCAGATGCTGCATTTATATTTGTTCTGCTGTCGTATCAGACTCTGACCTGAGGAATATAAATAGCAAAGTGCATTACTGGGATGTTTTGTCCAATTATGGCAGACATCTATCATCTGGAAGTGTGTCAATGCAGATGTTGCACAAGACACAAAGGTTTGATGTGAGTGTCCAGAACAGTTTTGTCTGGGGATGTAATCTCAAGTGTTTTACAGGTGTGAGCTCAGACCAACTCTCCCAAATTCAGCATTTGGGGGCAGGATAATGACATGGATTTGAAGATGCAGCTGGAAGTGCCATCCTGCTGCTGTCTGCCACAAAGGGGAGTCAAGCCCATGTCTCAGTGGACAGTGCACATCTGAGTACCTGCAAAGCAAAGCTGAAGTTGGATTAGAAATAACTCTCCCACAAAGCATCTCAGTTCTTAGTTTAATTATCATTAATTCAATGCTACCTGCAGGTTTTTGTGATTTCCCTTCCTCCTCCCAACGTGTCATTTACCTTTTCCAATCCGACTGCAACCTCCTTGCAAGACAGAGACTTTGTGTTAGAGATCCCAGAAAGGATCAATGGATCAGGTTACGTTTGACATTTACATGTATCTGCAGAGTATAAATATCTGAGCTGTGCCTGGCTCATCCCAGCAGGGGCTAACTCGTGTAGGTGTTGCAGAATGTGCTTTCCTTGGAAGATTTGAAGGCACAAGGTTGTACCACTGGGCTCTACTAGTCCTGAGCCCTAGGACTAGAGAAATTCCTGGGGCAAGTGCTGATGTTGGAGCACCTACACTTCAACACAATTGATTCTATTGTATCACAATTTATACTTATGTAATGGTACAATTTACATCCCTGTCAGCCCTTCCCTGCTGGCAGCAGGGACAGCTACTGCTGGTAATTGCAGGATGACAGTGCTGCTTTCAGCTCTACTCATTGCACTACACTGGGGCTCTTCCTTTTCCTTATCACCACCTTAAACCTCCCTCTTGGCTGTGTTTGAACGGGCTGATCACTTCAGGAGGCATTTCTTAGTGATTTGAGTGACCAGCTAGAATTGCTTGGACTGATAAATGCAAGAAATTACTACTTATGTTCATTTTTTCTGGTGTAATCATGCTCAGCAACACTTTTCTTGGGGAAGGAACCTCCGTGTTGTGACTTTTCTTGGAGAGGAGTATCAATTCTAGATTTAAGCTTGCAACAATTGGATGGGTTTGCTCTTTTCAGGGTTCTGTGGTGCTGCCAGAAACATAAAAGGAGTGAGAACATTCCCTTTCCTATCAGGGAATGCACACACATTTTTTCCAACAGGGTTCACAGAACAATGCAGTAAATTCCACTTCACTACAAATTTAGTAAGCTGATTCTAAATTCCCAAGGGGATCTGACTTTGAGAAGGCTCTTCCAACTAAATCGAGCTAAAATGCCAAAATCTCTAACTGAAAAGACATCACAACCACCTAGATAAATACTTAACCACCTTTCAGCTCTGTGTGTCTTATCTGAAGAGGAATTTTCCCTCTCTCCCTTTGCAGTGAGTGACCTCCTGGATGCCAATACAGCATGTCCTGCCCTTCCCTGTTCTCCATCACCTCTCTCTGCCTCTTTCCAGCAGATTTTTCAAGGCTCTGCCGCCGAACTAACCGAATTAACGGCCTGGGGCTGAGCTGTGTGAGCACTCCCCAAACTTGGGCATGAGGCTGAGGCAGGAACTGCTGTTCCTAGGAGACACCACACAAACTTTGCTGAGGGGAGAATTAATCACAGTGTCTATTGCCGTGGAGGGTTACAGCACACACTCAGTATCTGGGCAGTTTGTAGAGGATTTTGAAGGAAGTTTGGGGGGAGGTTATGTGTTTTACCTTTTTTCCCCTCAGAGAATATATTGCTGACCTAGTTCTGCATAGCCTTAGGTAGATGTTAGCACAGTTACACACTAAAAACATTACTTAATCATCTCTCCTGTCAATAGGAACTATTCAAAATTTCAAATCATGGTGTTTTCTAGGACGTGGCAAAGTCACCTACTTGTGATGTGTTGGTTTTGTGGCAATAGTTCCCTCAGCCCTCTGTTCAGCATTGTGTTGTTCACCTTCTGCACTCACAGGCATCACTGCAAGGGCAAACAGTCACTTTTCACCAAAGAAAATAACTCATTCTCCCCAAACTCTGACACTGATGGGGAGCAGGATGGACACACTGAAGATTCATATAGGTAACGTGTATATACCTAGAACATAGGCAAGAGGAGCTTGTGAATAAATAAAAAACGTGTTCTGAAACTACAAATCTCAGCTCCTGAATGCTCCAATTGGTATCTGATGTATGAAAAATACATCATTGAGGTGTTTCACGTCATGTTATATTTTTGTTTGTCGAAATCATCAAAGTACTGATGGGAAGGAGGAAATCCACAGCCGAATCGTCACAAAAATAAAATTTTACTACCAGAACGCGCGTGAGGTTATTTTCAGCACAACAGCTAATACGGCAACGTTGGCTAAATTTAATCATTGACACAAAAACACGTTATGGCACAGAAATAACTCAGGCGGCTCAAAAAAAGCGTTTTGAAGGGAGGACTGAGGGGAATTCATCTCTCCCCAACGATCTCCCACCCTTAGGTTAGGTCAGGGCTCCAAATCCCACTGGAGTCGGTTCCGTGGGGGAATTCGCTCCCTCAGCCCCTCCAGGGCCCTTCGCAGCCCTCACGCTTCGCTCCTGCTATTTTTACCCACTAACGCCCAATCCCCCTCAGCCGCCTCGGGCGCGCGCACGGACACGCGCAGCGCTGCGCCCGCCCTGAT
>NW_008660425.1:0-1432 GCF_000695815.1 Acanthisitta chloris
GGACAGGATGGAGCAGGTGGGGATGGATGGGGGGACATGGGGAGGGGACAGGATGGGGTCAGACAGCATGAGTGGGGACAGGAATGGGACAGAGATGGGGGGATAGGATGGGGACAGAGGTGGAGACGACAGGATGAGGATGGGGACAGAGGTGGAGGGGACGGGATGGGGATAGAAGTTGGGGACAGTATGGGGACAGAGGTGAGGAGACAGGATGGGGACAAAAATGAAGGGGACAGGATGGGGACAGAGGTGGGGGGATGGGAAGGGGACAGAAGTGAGTGGACAGGAAGGGCACAGAAAGACATGCAGAGCAGCTTGTGGTCACAGCAGTGGTGACAGAGGACATGTGGGCAGTGAGCCTAAGGCTCAGGGGTGGGGGGTGACAGCCCCCTGTGACCTCAGTGCTGTCCCACAGCGAGTGCCCTGCAGGTGACCCAGGAGCCGAGCGAGATGCAGGTGACAGCAGGTGACAGGGTGGTCCTGCAGTGCCAGGTGGAGGTGGCTGAGCCCTGGGACCTGCTGCGGGTGGACTGGGTGCAGGATGGGGCCCATGGGGTGCTGTGCACCAACCGTTGGAACCACAGCACCCTGACCCCCCCACCCTGCTGCACCTCCGACCTCTGCACGGCCTGGCACCCCGACGGGGCCACCCTGAGCCTCCTGCGGGTGCGGGAGGACCACGCTGGGCACTACCTCTGCAAGGTCACCGTGGAGATCCCTCACCTTGTCATGGCCACCAGCAATGGCACCACGCTCAGCGTCACCCCCGCGGCCACGGTGACACCAGGTGTGCCATGGGGGCCTTGGGGGGCATCTCTGGGGCAAGTTGTTGGGGGGAATGATAGTTCCTGGGGAGGTGGAACCATCACGGGGTGATGGGGTCGCCAAGGAAGTTGGTGGGGTCACTGGGGGTGGATTCATCATAGGGGTTGATGGGGTCTCTGGAATCCCTGGCAGGATCACCAAGAGGGTTGGTGGGGTCACTGGGGGTGGATTCATCATAGGGGTTGATGGGGTCTCTGGAATCCCTGGCAGGATCACCAAGAGGGTTGGTGGGGTCACTGGTGGTGGCATCATCATAGGGGTTGATGGGGTCTCTGGAATCCCTGGCAGGATCACCAAGAGGGTTGGTGGGGTCACTGGTGGTGGCATCATCATAGGGGTTGATGGGGTCTCTGGAATCCCTGGGAGGATCACCAAGGAGGTTGGTGGGGTCACTGAAGGGGTTGATGGTGGGTTCCCTAGGAGGTGGTATCACCAAGGGAGGTGGCATCACCAAGGGAGTTTGTGGGGTCCCTGAAGGGGTTGGTGATGTCCCTCAGAGTTGGCATCATCACAGTGGTGATGGGGTCACTGAGGAGGTGGATGGAGTCCCTGGCAGGAGATTCCTGGTGGATTTGTGGTGGTCACAGTGCAGGAGGGACCTGGA
>NW_008660426.1:0-4723 GCF_000695815.1 Acanthisitta chloris
TTTTTTTGGTTGGTTGTTTTTTGGTTTGGTTTTTGTTGTTGTTATTTTTTGTTGTTCATTTGCTTATTTTTAAGAAGGGTTATTTTTTCTTTACTTTTTAAACATATAAAAAGGGATCCATACAGCTGATAATAAAAAAAAAAAAAATCACTTTGGCCTTGAACGGTACCTTTTGTTCATATAAGCTGTAATGGAAAAGCTAATTGACGTTCTGTCATTTCTGTTTCAATAAACTGAACTCAGTGATGCCGCCCTCTAGAATCCGTGACAGCTGATCTATTTCCAAAATAAACCAAGGAACTAAATTTATTTCCAAACAAAGATTACCTCATTCTGGAATCCATGCTAAGCCTTTTTTTTTTACTCCTCATCAACTGGTAAAAGGAAAAATGTTAAAAAAATACTTTCAAGCAGTTAAAGATCAAAAGCGAGACTATATTTCACAGGAAGATCACGGTGGAGAAAAATTAATCATAGGTAGTTTCGAATGTTTTAAAAATAAATCACCAGCTCTGAAGAAAAGCAGCATACTGGCAAACAAGACAGGAATTCCTTCAGGAAAACATAGTAATTATGAACAGTATGAGAATATTTCAAGAAGAAAAATTATATAAAATTGAATTTTGGAACTTTTATATCACCATTCTTGTAAGCGTCTGAAAGCACATTGAAATAATCAGTGGATGCATGTTTCCATGCATCTCCTGTAAAAGGAAAGGAATGCCAGTCACCATTGTTTGGACAATGCAGAAGAAAAGGCCCTGCAGAGATCTCTCAGGGCACCACAGACTCCTGAGTGTTGGGGGTCCCCAAGTGGCTGATGGCAGGGCCTGGCAGCCAGGGCAACCCCAGCCCTGGCCTTGGGCATATCCCTGGGGATGGAGCTAAGGCCAGGACTGGATGTGGTCCTACAGGTAGTTCCAGATTGCTGTGGCCGTGGCCAGGCATGGTGGGAGCTGCAGCTCAGGTGGGGGCCAAACAGCAGAGACTCAGCTTAAAAGCAGCTCCCACAGCCAGGAGGGTGTCCTGCCTGTGGCTTCCCCAGCATCACCATTCACAGAAGGAAAGGCATGTTTTCACGTTTCCAAAATTTTCCATGTTTCATCCATAAGGGGTGATGCACTCAGGGCCCCAACCTGTATGGGAAATCCCTGTGAAGGTTTGAGAAAGAAATGTTAGTATCTCCTGAGACTGGACACTTCTGCCTATGTAGAGATGCGTCAGTGGTGAACCATAGTGGGTTGGATAGAAAACTCGGTATGCATTTCCAACAAAGCGAGAAAGCAGTGTGAAAAAAAAGATTTCATTAGACAATAGATTTCTGTCCTCATGAGATTTTAATTTGTTGACATAACTGCAAAAGCTTCCACTGCAGGATGAGAGTGTGTGTGTTCATAGCAAAAATCAGGCACGTTTAGTGAACCAGCAAATGATACACTGTCACTAGCACAGCTATTAACCATCTGCATGGATCTTTTACTGTAATGAAGTTGAAGACAGAAATTTGACAATGGCTTTATTACTCAGAAGTGCATTTTATGTTGCATTAAACATGCAAAATGCATTTCAAATTAAACAGAAACATTTACTTACAGCCAAAATGCCTTATTTTTGCTTACAGGTGATCTCCGCCAACCTGAGTTTTATTGTGAAAAGGACATAAACATGATAGTCAGTAAATAGAATGAAGTTCCTGTATTATTATTTAAGGAGATATCACTTTCTACTATCTCATTAGTATTTTGTTTTGAATGTAATGCACTGGCAATTACTGCCTTTACTCCTTTATTAATATTTTAAAACTACATCATCTTGTTTTCCTCAGAGATACAGGAAACAGCAAAAAGGAAGAAACCCAACATTGAGCTGTTCTGCTCCTCTATTTATGGTACAGGCCAGTGCATTACGGAAACTTTGTGAGGAAAGAAGAGCAGTGGTTGGTTTCCTAATGTGTAGTAACACAGTGCTTCCATTCCTGTAGCATCCCCTCAGTAGTCTGTTACCTCCATACCTCATTCCTGTGCAACCTCTTCTGTGCATAAAGTTTTACCTAAAATGTATGTCTTGACAGATAACAGTTAAAACCCCTCAAACAAAAAAAACCCCTGTTCTGTCAATTCCTTGGATGATTCCATGCTCCTTCCATTCAAACACCTTCCTCTGTTTACTTTTTCTTCCTGAATGTTTTACCTACAGCTGATCCTCCTCAGGTAAAAAAAAAAAACAACCAAAGGTATGTGTTTCCATTATTTTATTTGGAGGAAAATATTGCACAGTGCTTTGCTGGGGTAGCAGAGAAAAGAATGTACCTGGAGCAGAGCTGAGAGGAAAATTGAGGGGCAACAACTTTCATTCCCTCAGGGGTTGTACTTCTGCCTTTTCCATTGCCTGCTGAAAATGCAATTCATTTCATTGTCCCATAGTCTTATTACCTCGGTGTTATTTTTATCTGTATCATTGTTCCTTATTATTTGTCTTGTTGTAATGCCTGGATACCTCTGCCAAGATCAAGACTGTACAAATATGGCCTGAATCTGCCAGTAAAATATTGAATATTCTAATGGAAGAGGTAGGAATAAGAGCAGAGAAAGCAAACATTATTGTTTCAGTTTTATGCAGAGAATAAGACAGACTAAGGGAGATACGCCTGCATCTGCCGGTTTGAATGTCCCACTGTTCCCAAAAGAAATGGCAGATGTGACAGCCACAGTCCTCTGGAGGCTGTTGGACACATGTCTGGGAGTACAGTGAGCTGCCTGACCCTGAGAGCCCACTTGAGGTCACTTGCTCAAGGTTGTTCAAGAAGTGCATAGCAAAACCATTCTTGAACATAAATCCCATAAGCTCCAGTTCACTGTCTTAATCACAAATTGATTCTTCCTGGTTTCAGCTTCTTTTTTTTCTTCCCCCCAGCCACCTACACTACTGCTGTTATGAAGCAGATTATCCTTTCCTGCTTTAAATTTTTCTTCTTTCTGTTTCGATCTTTGATTTTGGCTCTAGTCCTCTCTCGCTCAGCAGAAGGCTGAATGCTACTTCGGCTGGAGCCTGTGTAACAGAATGTTCTCCACCCCTTCTGCTCTTTTGTTGGCATCTCCTCCCACCCCCAGCATGCCGAACAACTCTAATGTACTCTGGAACATGGGGATCGATAGCCTTTGCAATTCTATTTTAGCTGGCGCGCCAGTAGCTGTTGGTAGACATGCAAACAGGTGATGTATTAAAACCCTCATGTCTATGAAATACCCACTCACAATCGGCTCTCCAAGTTAATGACATACGTGTGAAAGAAAAATTCTGATTCGTATCAGATGTGTTCCCTTTCAAAAGGCATGTTATACATTTATTTTGAGCAAGATTCAGGGGTTTGTTTTGATTAATCTTTTGATTTACCTTCTTAATGCATTCTATTATTCTCTACAGTCACATCTTTCTTTCTTTTTCTGTCATTAAGAAGTCATTCCATTTCTGTGTTGACATTTTTATCTTCTCTTTATAGCCTTCCCAAAAGACATGTTATTTATTGAACTTTTGCTGACAAACAAAAGGAAGAGAAAGAAAAATAGCACAAACGTCCACATACAGCAAGTGGCAAGGGCATGGTGTATTCCTCTGATACAGCTGAGTAACTTTTTAGCATTTGTTTCTCGCTTCACTACTTGAGTTCCGCTGTCTTTTCCTTCCGGTTCTGCTTTAGTTCTCTTCTACTCAGTATTTTGGACTCATCTGTTTGTTCTGACATTTCCTTTATTTTTTATTGTTTGTGACTGTCTCTTCTTCCTTAGAAATATTCTATTTGATTGTCTCTGATTTTGTTTAGCCTCTCTGGCAATCCCTTCAAGTATTACTTTGCTATGAAAAAAATCATACACAGAGAATTTCTTAACTCCACGGTGTCTGTAGTTCATCAAAATGTTCGTGTCAATGTGCCACTTTTTGCTTTATATTACCAAATCTGGATGAATCCATGTTACTTACCTACTTAACAACTACCTTGTGAATGAATGTAATTTTAGGGTTGGAGCACCTTGTCCTAATGCCAAGATACATGGCCAGCACTGCCTTAGCTAATGTAGAGCTGCCAGAACAAAGATTTTCATGAGAATGAGAACTAGTGGATGATGAGAAAAGTTATAATGATGCCTCTTACTCCACTATAGGAAGTCAACCTCCGAAATGCACTTACTTTTAGAGCAATGCTGTAAATAGCATTGGCGTTCTTTGTCCTTAATGCATCTACTGCAGAGCCTCCGGAATCTAGGGGGACCGAAGTGGCTTTAGCTGC
Source organism: Acanthisitta chloris (assembly GCF_000695815.1). Taxonomy (NCBI): domain Eukaryota; kingdom Metazoa; phylum Chordata; class Aves; order Passeriformes; family Acanthisittidae; genus Acanthisitta; species Acanthisitta chloris. The sequence goes on from NW_008660426.1 coordinate 4,286, forward strand.
ACCTTGCCCCAATTAGTTTGAATGTCACTCTCCTGCAATATGGGCCTGAGGCTTTTCTGCAGACAGCACATTGCCTGAGCTGGTCTCCAGCCAGGCTGAAAGGTTGGACCAGGTGTTTGGTGTATACTCAACAAGCCTCTCCAGAGAGCTTGAGAGCCATGCAATGCTGTGGGGTCATGGGCCAAGGAGTGCCGATTTGGTTCCGTGTGCTGCTTTGGCCTTCCAATAAAGTGTCTACACCAAGAAAGCCACTACTATCACAACACAGCAGGTAAAGGCAGTGACAGAGCTCATCCAGGTACTCCCTCATCTTGAGACTACATATGAAGCAGCCAATGAGGAAGAGGTGTGATTTCATCACACTTTGGATCTAAATGTAGCTGAGGAAGAGCATATGGCTTCGCAATTGTTTTTTAAGGTTTTATTTCTCCCTCTTTC
>NW_008660426.1:4948-5181 GCF_000695815.1 Acanthisitta chloris
AATAAAAAAAAAAAAAAAAAAAAAAAAAAAAGCCAGCCACAAAAGACTGGGAGAGCTACTGTTTCACACCCCGAAGAGCAACTGTTGAATATTCGTTTTGCGGAGATTTTTCCAAGCGCGATCTTCTGCAGCTAAAAGCCCCTTAAAGCAGAAAGAGCTGCAGGCGCCCCTCGATGGGCAGAGTCCTGCGTGGGGGTGGAGGAGCCCTGCGAGCATCGGGGCAGCAGCGCCGG
>NW_008660427.1:0-15631 GCF_000695815.1 Acanthisitta chloris
GTCACTCGGCAAAGCGCTGCCTTCCCCCGCGCTGCTGCCTTCCCCTGGGAGGGACAGCAGAGCTGACCCGGGCGTGCTTTGTGGGTGGAAACTGTGTCTTTGTGCTGCGGATTGATGATATTGAGGTGCTGGAGTAGGTCCAGAGAAGAGTAACGAGGCTGGTGAAGGGACTCGAGCACAAGTGCCATGAGGAGAGGCTGTGGGAGATGGGGGTGTTCAGCCTGGAGAAGAGGAGGTTCAGGTGAGTCCTTCTCGCCCTCTGCAACTCCCTGAAAGGAGGTTGGAGTCAGGTGGGGGTTGGTCTCTTCTCCCAGGCAACCAGCAGCAGGACAACAGGGCACAGACTCAAGCTCTGCCAGGGGAGGTTTAGGTTGGATATTAGGAAGAGATTTTTTATGGAGAAAGTAATCAGGCATTGGAATGGGCTGCCCAGGGAGGTGGTGGATTCACCATCCCTGGAGGTTTTCAGGATGAGACTGGATGTGGCACTTAGTGCCATGGTCTAGTAACCACGGTAGGGTTGGACTCAATGATCTTTGAGGGCTCTTCCAACCAGGTTGATTCTATGATATGGTGATCACACTTGTGTAGGAAAAAGAGCAGGGCCTTGTTAGTGCAGGGTGAGCTGTAAAAATGGATCCTTTTTCATCTTTCAATATGTGTGCTGTGGCTGCAGTGACTAGACCAAAACTCTTCATGTATGAACTGAAGTTCAGGCTCAGGAAGACAAAGTCTGGGATTGCTACTTTTGACTATCCAAAGCCATGGTGGGAGAAAGAGAGTAGAAAAGGGTTGGCTGGGTTTTGGGTTTTTGTTGGTGCTGTTTTTTGGGGTTTTTTTTGTTATTTTGGGTGCTTGGTTCTTTTAATATTTGTCTTGATTTGAGTCATTTAAGAGTGTGTATTTTTCTTGGATATCAAGGCATTGGGTGCCTGAAAGATGAGCTCATTTAAAAGGGTTTGACTGCATCTGTTCATGGGCTAACATGCGTATTCCAGGTTAATGGAAGTTTAATTGGAACATACCTAGTCTTCATATTTAGTGTCTTTTCAGTTAGAGCTATTTCAGCACAGTTGCTGAGTTGGCTCCACTAGTTTCTTCCTTATCTTTGAAGTTCTGCCAAATGCCCTTGTGGCCTGTAAATTCTGCATTCTTTGTGCCCACTATTACCAGTACATTCCTCTCCCCAAGCTTAGTTATCCTACCCCTAGGTCGGAAATCATTAGAACTGTCAAGTCCTAAACCTTAGCAAGGCAACTCTAGCAACAAGTAATTTATCTTTCTGGCACCTGGACATCATTTTCCTTCTTTGAGGCTTTGTGGGTTGTTTTTATTACAAGACTCATAAGCCTCATGATTTTTCTTTGCTATCATTACATAGGTTCCTACTGTAGCTTGCATGATCAGGCTCCTGATACAACTTAATGCTATGCAGATTACAATTATGCAAATGTTATCACAATTATAATTTGAACCAGTAAAGGAGAATTCAAAATCATGTAATATTTTGTTTAACCATCTCTCTTTCATCAGTTTTCTAAGGTCTCTGCTTGATTTAGTGACTTGTTTTATTTCATTAAGTTGATGATTACAATAACTGCATGTGGTTGAAATTCAGTTCATCATCTCCAATCCATTCTATGCACCACAACACACTTTGCATATGTATCACCATGTTCCTTCGTCAGGACCTGCCAAAATTTGGGGTAAATCCATTCCCCATGGGTAAATTTCACAAGGTATTTTTATTCCCATTGTAGGTGTAGTCATACCTGCACAATAGTTTGCATTTGCTTCAATCCATGTTCCCAAACAAAATACTTCAGTGTGCTTCAGTGTATAGTTCACCTGTCTATCTTCATTTTCTACTACGTCTCTATCAGTTCGACTGAGACCCAATTACAAAATTCCCCATTTCAAAGGCTTTTCAGCTGACTTTGGTAATGACAGGCATATGCTATAACACTGTTAGAGTTGTGGATTCTCCTGAATGACTGCGTAAGTTGTAGGACCAGATTTCCCTGGATCTTTGCAAGGCAACAACACATTGTGAATGCTTTCAACTCTAGCATTTCCAGATCTATTTAGTAATAAAAAATCAGTAGCTCTATATAAATACAATTAAAAAGTAGACTGATAAAGGCCTATTGTTAGTAATATAAGTCCTTGTGGACAATCTAAATGCTCCCAAGCACTTCCTTCAGTCCAAGTGCAATTCACTTACAATTTTTAGTCCATTGTAGTTTAAGATCTCCAACTTGCCATGTTGTCTTGTTCAGATATTGGAGCCCTTTTAACATGAGCATAATCCAGGAATTAATTCCTTCTACCTTTACAGCTGTGGGGTTTTTTTTTTTTTAAATAACACAACATATGGACCTTTCCACTTTTTGTGTAAGGGTTCATCCTTCCAGGTTTGGGCATAAACAGTGTCTCTTGGTTGAAAGCTGCAGATGGCCCCATCCAAAGGAAGGGTCACAGCTTAAAATAACTATACAGGGAGGAGAAGACCCACAAGAGAGGTAACACACAATTTTTCAACATATTATTACCTTTCACATGTGCTTGATCACCTTTTGTCACTGCAGTGTCAATTGGATATGATTTGCCATGCAGAACTTCAAAGGGGCTTACTCTCCCCCAACACAAGTGGTGATTTGGATTCTCATTAAAGCACTGGGTAATACATCTCCCCACTTCACATGGGTTTCTTGACACAATTCAGCAATTTGTCTCCTGATAGTCTGATTCATTCCTTCTACTCTTCCCCTAGATTGTGGTCTCCAAGGAGTGTGTGAATCCCATTTAAACTGAAGGAGTTTAGGCACTCCCTGAACCAACTCAGTGATGAAATGAGGTCTGTTGCTTGAAGGAAAACCCTCTGGAATTCCAAATCTAGGAATTATTTATTCTAGTATAATTTTAACAACCTCCCTGGCTTGACTGGTGCAGCAAGGGAATGCCTCTGGCCATCCTGAAAGAGTATCATCTAGAACAAATGGATATTTGTAACATCCACATTTAGGTAACTCAGAGAAATCTACCTGCTGGTATTCCCATGGAGTTATTCTACTTTTTGCCTCTCCCATAGGGGCTTTCTGTGGTATTATATCTGCGTGGAACTGCATCTTTGGTTCAATATCATGTCTTTTGATACTACTTATAATAACATCTGCTCCCACGTGAGTTTCTTTTTCCACCATTTTAGTGTTTGTGAGACCTTGTTGATTGAGAGCATGTGAGCTGGCATGGGCAGAGAGCCAGGACAAACACAAATCCGTGGCTAAGACACGGAGTATGTTTATTTCCATTATCTCACTAACTGGGGGATCCTTGAAGAAACCTACAATGAGGAGTTTCTTTAGAAGCAGAGCATCATTTTGGTACTGAGAAAGAATTTTCTAAACCAATGTTTCATACACTACAAAATCCAAGTGCATACTACAAACAATACAAATGTATGCAATTTACCAAGAATGAGTGTGTGCACCATCGAAGTGTAGAAACAAGATACATGCTACTGCTGTGTACCTTCCAGACATGTCTCATGCAGAGCCCAAGTCCAAGTCCTACTGCTTCGTTGTGAATACCCGATCACTCTCCTGTCAGAGACATACCTCTATACAGCACTGAGTTGCTGGTCATTCCAGTTTCAGGGCTAGTTGTCCAAAACCCTTCGATCAAAAGTGTGCACTGGAGTTTGTCCATCGGAACCCTGTTGTCAGTTGTAGTTTTGTGCAAAGCAGGGAGGTGGGTGGTGGCTCCCCAGTCATCAAAACTTGACACTATTTATACTTTTTAGCAAACAAAGAAATCCTGTTCATTGCCTACAAGTTACATAGTTCTCTTCTTAGATTAGTATTTAGTATTCTACCTTTGATTGGTTAAATGATTTTCTCATGTTAATTAGTCCCCTTGCTCTGTCTTTCTCTTCTTTTGAGTTGGAGGTTTCTTGAGTGGGTGAGTGGCAATGGTTGCAATCTCCCCCTGACAGAATTACCTTCTACCCATTTGCAGCTGATTTCAGCACAGTTGCTGAGATGGCGTTGTTAGTTTCTTCCTTGCCTTTGGAGTTCTGCCAAATGTCCCTGTGGCCCATAAATTCTGCATTCTTTGTGCCCACTATTAGCTGTACATTCCTCTCCCCAAGCTGTGTTAACCTCCCCCTAGTCTGAAGATTATTAAAACATGTCGAGCCCTAAACCTTAACAAGGCTATTCTATCAACAAGTAATTTGTCTTTCTAACACCTGGACATCAACATGTGCAGAAGGGATTTTTTTTTCTTCCCTGGGAACTCTGTTAAATGTTACAAATAATGACTGTTCAGAAGATCTGAAAATGCAGCTGAAGTTGTCCTTGTGCTATTTCAAGGAACATTAAATCAGGATGCATTTGATGGTGCTCCCAAAGTAGCTGGGCCTCAACACAGAAGCAATATCACACTGTCTCAGAAATGATGATAGGAATTCTCTGCAGGAGGTAAAATACCGTGTTGAATTAAACCACATCTGAGTAAAGTATGAAGAAATTAAAATGTATAAAACATAGCATTTGCACAAACACCCACAACCATAACTTACAGGGAGAGATGACCTTCACAAGTGTCTTTTTTCCTGCATTGGCAAAGAGAATTCCTATTTATGTGTTGCTATGGAAGTGTGAGAGAAGCAGGAGGAAGCTCAAGACTGACATACCACTTCATGTCTATGCAAAATAAACTGTTTGTTGCCTCATCTCTGCACTCCTAGGAACCACTGCAAAACTGATGTTTGGGTCATGTTGGCTCTCTAAACTGCTGTGGTTAACTGGGAAACAATTCTGGCTCTCATGTAGTGGCCACATATACAGTTTTCAGAGTTCATTGTGGGTTTACCTTTGCAGGAGATCACAGCTACCTGCCTTAGTGGGCCAAGCCAGACTGGAATGGGATCCCAGAAAATGATTTTCTGCAACAGGCAGCTCAGCTGCAAATGGTACAGGTGGAGCAGAAACCAGAGCCTCTGCTACCGTACTTTACTTTCTGGTGTTAGGAGGGATTTAGGGGCTGTGCTCTGACAGTTTAGTCAGCTTTCACCATAGATATCCAGAGGGATTCATTAATAAGCTCCTCTGAGCTTCATGGGCATCTACTTATGACCTCTGGGCTTTTTGACCAGAGCCTCTGTGGCACAGTGTTTAATGTCTCTGCCACTTTTTCTACATTTCAGGATATGTAAAAGCTTCTCTGTGGATAAATCTTTGGAGACAAATCCATAAACTGGTGTCATAGATAATTATTCAGAGTCAGTGACAATCGTAAAATCACATCTTGAAGCATTTCAGAAGTGAGTCCTAGACCACCTAGACTAAAAATTAATAAAAGAATTCCTGAGGACATGACCCTAAAGCAACACATAATCTTTTGAGTCTCAAATCAAGCTATTATAAGCCTGGAAACTGGATAAGAGCATGAATTAGGTTATGAAACATTTCCTTTTAAGGATCCTTTTGTTTCCTGTATGGCCTAAAATCAATTCCTTTGCTGTGCAAGTTCCCACTTATTGCATGACTATCTCAACTGAAATTTTTTCCATTTGGAAAAATTCCTTTCTAGACTCATTCTTTATGAAAGACTACAAAAATGATGTGTGCATTTTCACTTACCAATCTCCCAAATGTGACTGGACTATTGCTGAAAGGCAGAGGTGAGACATTTTATGCTACAACAGACCTGCAGCAAGGAAAAGGGTAACACCTTTCAGTATGATTTTCTTCTGGTGTCCCAAAACCAAAACAAGACTTGCAAGAAGTCTCTCTGCTCTGTTACATTTTGGATGTCACGAAAGGATTTGCTGTTCCTGTTTGCCTCCCACCAAAAGCTGCATGTAAAAGCTAGAGGGCAGCTGATGAGAGCATCTCTGTGGAGCATGAGGAAGGTCCTCATTCACTCCAGGACCAAGAGAGACCATCTCATTCCCTAAAATCTGTTGAAAGGAGAATGGCACCAACCCTAATGCAGAAAACATCCCTGCCCAGGGACTAAATGTGCTTCTTTGGACAAGATGACAGTGGAGTAGAGGATGGTAGTAATGAGGAAAATATGTTCTCAGCCTCACTGTCCCTTTTATATACAATTCACGGCAATTCAGCTTTCCCAGTTAGCCTCTGAGCTGCAATCTTGAATGCTTTACAGGTTGGCAAGAATTTCTGGACGGGCCTTTTTTTTCCTTGAATCAAACCTGCTGGATCGGTTGTAACGCAGTGATATGTGCTGTCAAATGGTCTGACTTGGATTTTTCTTCCATTACCTGCCATTTTTTTCTTAGTGTTTTCTTTGACAGCCTTGTTCCATGTTTTGGTGATAAGGAGGCCAGAATTCAATTTCATTTCTCTTTTTAGAAATAAATGCAGTATTCCTAGAGCCCAGACTAAAATGAAATACATTTGACATTTCCACATGGAGATACATTGCTCCTCACACACATGCATTTTACAAAGCAAGAAGTGTCTGAGGAGAAGGAAACCAAATGAAAATGAGGACTCTGGAAATTATAAGCTCCTGACAAGAGCTGTTGTTGTTTCTCACCAACAGCTGCAAAATGGACTCTAGAGACCAAGTCAGTTAGTGAAGGGGAAATACATAAGGAGGGAATAGAACATCTGAGGAAGAAATGGATCTGGTTGGGTCTCTTAAGGAATAGAACATCTGTGGAAGAAATGGATCTGGTTGGGTCTCTTCTGTGTGGTAGGCGGGTTCTGCTCTTTGGGACCACCTCCTGCTTCTTGTCCATGTTTTCCTTTGCCTTTCCTAGGCTTTTCTCAGCTGGGGCTATTTTCAGCCATCTCCATCCTTCCCAGCTGCCTTCCCATTCCCAGGCTCTGCAGGAGGGATCTGGAATAGAACATCTGTGGAAGAAATGGATCTGGTTGGGTCTCTTCTGTGTGGTAGGCGGGTTCTGCTCTTTGGGACCACCTCCTGCTTCTTGTCCATGTTTTCCTTTGCCTTTCCTAGGCTTTTCTCAGCTGGGGCTATTTTCAGCCATCTCCATCCTTCCCAGCTGCCTTCCCATTCCCAGGCTCTGCAGGAGGGATCTCCCTTCACAACAGGCACCATGGAAAGGAGCAGACATTTCTATGTTCTGAGCCTGTACCTTTTGTGTCTTTATGGTAACTTCCTGGAGGCTGGAAAACTGGGCCACCACTTCGTGTGGGGGGCAGCTGCCCTTGTCTTAGCTCCCCTAGCACATGGGCTTGCTCCAGAGGAGCAGGATGTTGGGGCTAAGTGGAAGAGATGATTCCCTGCACAGATATGGCCGGTCCAAGTCAGTCCAGCCGACTCTGCTGAAGCCTCTTGACACAAAGCACTGTGAAGAGGTAATGCCTGCAAGCCTCAAATAAATTCCAGGGCTGGGAATGCTGCTTGACTTGGTGTCAGCTGAAACAAGAAAATGTTTCCTATGCTGTGCTCAGCTGCTGCAGGAGAGGGGGAAACAGCCTCTCTCCAGATTCCTCTTCTGTGGTTGTGGACAGCCTCTGCTTCCACAGGGTCAAAACACAGCTTGTCTTTGGGGCATATTTGCACAGCACAGACAAAAAGCAGATCTCAACTCAAATTAGGGAACTGATTTCCTTGTTAAGATGGGGAAAATTTGTTGCATAGAAGCCACACATTTGTTGGGCATATGCTTCCCTTTATAATCAGTTTAGCTGCAGGCCGGGCAGTGCTGGTATCCTTGATATATAGCAGAAGCCAGGCCAGTTTTTTTTGTTGCTTTCAAAGGTTTTCTGAAATTGCTTTGCAACCTCTGCAGAGCTGCATAGTGTGGAAACATTGCAGAATGCTGCAATGCATGGGTACCCCGATACAAGAGCAGGCATCTACTCAGTCATGGGCTCTGTGAGCTGGGGTCAGAGCTGAGTTGCGTTTGCTGTGGTGACATGCTGGTCCTTGCCACATAAGATATTTTAAATAAGTTTTGGGGGGGGGCAAAAAAATGTTACTTTTATCCTTTTGCTGCCTTTTATCTCTTACTCTGGCCAGGGTGGCTGTCATCTCTGATAGAGCAACTGCACCACCCTCCACAGGAAAATGAGTGCCTTGTGCTGCATCAATACACTGGTGGTGGTTTTCCTTCCATTCCAGGTAAATACACCTTCTCATCTGGCTCAAATTTCTGTCACTCCATAGTGGTTTCAGTGATTCTCAGGTGGTGCCTCTCAGGCTGGTTCACTGTGCTGAACTTGGGCTCTTTGCTAATGACAGTGGTATTTGGTGAAGTACCAGGTCACCTGATTTCAGCCCACACTGAGTGTTTACCTTGTGGGTACATCCCTGGCTGTACCCAGGGACATGCTGGGATTGAGGGAAAAGGGAAGACACTTTGAATTTCCTCTCCTGCCCTGCCTTTTTGCTTGAGCTACGCTTGGTCCTGTGGGCCCTGGGACAGTGTCCATGAGGGGCTGTGGGGAGGGATGAAACCTGTGCTAGTGCAGTGGCTGCTCTTCCAAGCCAAACTTTCCCACCTTTTAACTGCTAATCCAGACTGAACTGAGAGTTGTTGCAGCTGCTGTGAGTTTGAGGTTGGGTTTAGTGCCCTGGACCTGAAGGTGTATAAAGCAAAGGCTATTACATGGCCTTCTTGGGGAAAAGAGTCTATCCAGCCCAGGGTTAATCTTTTTTAACATCAGCTCATACAGGGTTGGTGTTAAAAACTTTGAACAACTTTAACATGAGCTCATACAGTCTCTTGGCTGATGGTGATGGGCTGTGGTTGAAGCATCTGGCTCACCACCAGCCCCTGGCAGCTTGGATAAGCCCCTTGGCAGAGATACTTGTCACAGACAACTTCTGAAGGGGAAATAAATGAATCCATCTGGTGGGTTCTGGCTGAAAGGAGGAAAGGGAAAAAGAGGGGAAGCAGGTGGCATTACCCATGCTCTGCAGCAAGGGGAGGAAGATGCCAAAGAGTCCAAAGGTAGAGTTAGAAGTAGCAGGGGCTCATCTTGGAAAAGGGGTGGCATGCAGGTGGGGTAACCTGAGGGGAAGATGAAGCAGGTGAGAGGCAGGACAGGGTTGTCAGCCCCACTGCTCTCTCTCCACTCCCTAGGTGTACGCCACCCCCACACTGGGTATATACCCTTGCAACCTCCCAGCCACTTGGAAGGAGACTAGGGTGATGTGTGAGCTCTGGTCCTGGCTGTGGCAGGTTGAAGACACTGACTCTTGGATATGCCCAGCCTCAGGACAAACAAAGCAGTGGGTACTGCTGCTTGGAGCTGCTGCAGGAGAAAGTTTGGAACTCATCTCTCTTAGGTACTTCCCCACTTGGACAGCCACCTTCTGGTGCAAAACTGGCTTTTCTAACTGCTCTGGAAACCTTGGTCTTAGGTGGCATTCTTGGAGACTTGTGTGGCCCATGGAAGCACTGGATGGCATCAGCCTTAACATTTGGGGTCACCAGAGGGCTCCCACAGTAGGGGCATTCAGCAGAAGACAATGTTGCTTTTGCTGCAAGTGTTTTGAGGCTCATTTTGAGGTTCCATCAGTGATGTCTGGGCAGGCTCCAAAGGTCCTTGGTCACTTGGTACTCACCTGGATATTGTAAGCCCTTGCCTGCCTTGTCATGAGAGGCACTGAGCCCACATCAGCAATCAACAATAATACAATGATTGGACTTGAGCCTGGCACAAAGTGCACAAGAGGTTTAATTTCAGGTCTGCCCCTCCAGCTCCTCAAACGCAAACCTGGTTCCCAGCTGCAGTGTCTTCCCCCAGTTTTCTTCTGAGCTTCAGGAAATCTCCACCAAAGCTCAAGAGCAGCATCACAAGTGGCCAGGAACATACAGCAACAGTCAACCAGTTTGTAAATAGTTCCTTAAAGCAGTGTAATTAGTGAAATTATCTCTGGATACTAATTTTATCATAGAATTGGCTTATTTTGCTGAAGTTAAGCCTGACCCTTAAATCAAATAGGAGGTGGCTCCCCAGAGATGTTGGGGCTTGTTCCCACCAGACTTGACTGAGCCAAGGCCAAGGCCATGTTCAGTCAGTTTAGCTAATTCAGAGCAGCTTAGGTCACACCTGAGTCGTTTTATACCTGCTTCTTTTCCCTCTTACTTTGTAGAATCTCTGATTGCTAAGATACTCTGAGACTGTGTTCCCTCGGAGAGTGATGCAGCACAGTACCAAATGGGATTTTAAGGGAATGGCTGTAGGGAGAAGATGTGCCCCTGCACCTCTGTTTGCCAGGCCAGCTGCACATGGTCCTTGGAGATAGCATCACTTTAGCAAGTAAAAGAGCAGCTTTGAACTTGGAAGGTCTTTGTTCACCAAACGGTCAGTTACTGTGAGCATGCCAAAGCCCTGTGAAACAGTGATGGTGCCTAGGCTCTGGTGCTCCTCTGGCTAGTTGTCTTTTGTAATTATTATTATTGTTCTAATTGATGCATAAAAGAAAAACACCAGACAGCAAGAGCATTTACAGGTCAAGGCCAGCAGCAGTTGAGAGCCTACCATACCGAGAGGGCAGGTGACACATGGAGGCAGGGGAAGGAGGTGACAGTCCCCTTGCCCTGCCCTGGAACCAAAATGCCCCAGAGAGCAGCAAGCAGGGAAGTTGTTGCTCATGGGATGCCCCAGTGCTGCTCTGTGCAAGCTTCATGTGTCTGCATCAAACTAGTAGGTGCCACCTACCTCCTGCCTCATTTTCTCTCTCTTTTTAAAATTACCATTTTTTTTCTCTCTACCAGGCAAAGTTGCTCTGCATCTCTAGTCCATTTCCCTTTGTATTTTATAGCCTGCATGGTATGGAAACTACGTCTTAAAGATAGCCTGGCTGCACCTGGGCTTAGAGTTCCTGGGAATAAATAAGTGCAAGTTTTTTATTTACAACATCCCTCCTTACACAATCCAGTACTAACTGCCATAGACAGCTGTGTCAGGCCTGGTTAATTCTGAGGAAACACTCCAAACTTCATCTATTCCCTAAGCATTTGTTCTGGTGGGAGAGAGTGTCATCAAAAAAGCACTGCAAGCTCATGAGTGCAGTTTGCTGCCTGTGTTATTCATGCAAAGGGGATACTTAGAACAAGGATACAAATGACTTTTCTAGAAAACCAGACCATTTCCATGGAGTCTGCCACCAGGAGCAGAAGCCTGCTGCTGTGGCATCAGAGGCTGGGCAGGAGCAGCCCAAGCCTGATGCTCCCTCAGAAACACAGTCACCCCAGGGCCAGCTTGTGAGCAGCCAGCCAGGGTCCCAGCTGTGAGGGCCCTGCCCCGACATCCAGCAGGCATAGAGGGCAGAGGGGTGCCAGGCTCTCTGTGGGAGGGAGCACACCTTAGAAAAGGGGGGTTCAGGGCAGCATCCCACCAGGGCTTTTCCCTTCCTTCTCCTGCTCACGCCTTGTGCTCACAGTACCTAAGCAATTGCTTTTGGGGAAACTTCTGCTGGGCAAGTGTTTACCCCCAGTGCAATTCAGTAGCTATTGATAAAGGAAAAGCCATTATCAGGAGACCACAGGCACACAGAAGTTCCATGGCCACATATCAATGTGACACTTTTTTCCCCCCCTAGGTCTACATGCATTTACAAAAATTACTGTTAATAATAACTTGTCTAAAAACCCACAAAATAACAGCTGTTCTTTTATGATCATTTAACATTTTAATGACACCCCCCAGCCAAAGGAATCTAACCCAAACCCTGCAGACAACTGCTCTCCACCAGTATGAAGCTGACAGAAGAACAAAGCTTAGTGTGTGTGCAGGGAGATAGGGGATTGTTTCTGTCTTTAGATTTTTGTCTTTATTCAGTGACTCAGTTTCAGATTGTTTAATGGAGAATGGTCATGTTTTTAAAACCCAGAGAAGGCTTGGGTCCAACTCTGCCATTTTGAGATCTCTGAGTTGGCTGTTAAGTTCTGTTGAATTGATCTGGACAGGCTGAATCAATGGGCCAGGGCCAGTTGTACAAGGTTCAATAGGGCCAAGTGCTGGTCCTGCACTTGGGTCACAACAACCCCAGCAGTGCTACAGGCTGGGGGCAGAGTGGCTGGGAAGCGGGTCCGCCGGGACTCAGCAGGAAAGGACCTGGGGGTGCTGGTTGACAGCTGGCTGAACATGAGCCAGCAGTGTGCCCAGGCCAGGTAGCCGGCCAACAGCATCCTGACTTGTATCAGAAATTGTATGGCCAGCAGGACTAAGGAAGTGATTGTCCCTCCAAACTTGGTACCGGTGAAGCCACACCTTGAGTACTGTGTTCAGTTTTGGGCTCCTCACTACAAGAAACTGAAGTGTTGGAGCATGTCCAGAGAAGGGCAATCGAGTTGGACAAGGGCCTAGAGAGTGAGTCCTATGAGGAATGGCTGAGGGAGCTGGAGGTGTGTATGGCCAGCAGGACTAAGGAAGTGATTGTCCCTCCAAACTTGGTACCGGTGAAGCCACACCTTGAGTACTGTGTTCAGTTTTGGGCTCCTCACTACAAGAAACTGAAGTGTTGGAGCATGTCCAGAGAAGGGCAATCGAGTTGGACAAGGGCCTAGAGAGTGAGTCCTATGAGGAATGGCTGAGGGAGCTGGAGGTGTTCAGCCTGGAGAAAAGGAGGCTCATGGGGGATCTTATCGCTCTCTGTCACTACCTGAAAGGAGGAGGAGTTAACAGAGAACCAAGGGCAAGCATGGACATACCACCAGTGATGTTCCTGTAAGTGCAGTCCCACTTCATTGATTCTGGTCCAGAGTTACATATCCAGGAAGGTAACAGGAAAAATGGCATAGATGCAATGATCCTCTGGAGAAACCAGTGCTGCAGCTCCTTCTAGCTTCTCCTCACAACAAGCCTCTTTCCTAAACTGCAGTTGAAGTTTGCATTTAAAATCTTTGGAGCAGAATTGGTGAGCTGGTTTTCAACTTGCAGTGCAGCGTTATGTAGCAGTAAGTTCTGGGTGTAGTGCAGCATGTTCGGTGATGGGTCTTGTTTGTGGCAGGATGGGTTAACTTGGCACACACAGGACACAATATGATGCATTTACCAAACACTACACATCTATCATGAAGAAATGATCTGGAATACCTGAAATTTTACAGATACATAGCACTGGTTGCTAGCATATAGATAAGAGACCTCATTTGAGTGTATGAGTCAGGCCAAAAGGGTTAAGCCCAGAGGCTGCTGCGCAGAGCAGATTGTTTCCTAAGGGAAGAGTTAGTGAAAGTGCTCTTCATGATTACAAGGCCAGGTACAAAAAACATATGCCCTTTCTTCCAAGACTGTTCAAGTTGGAGGGGGATTTTTTTGGTGTCCATCTCCTTGCAAGACTGTGTTTTGTAAAATCTCGTTTTTTATAAGAAAAGCACTGTAAAATGGCAAAGGCTGTCTGGGAGTTTTGCTGCACCCAGGAAGAGCTCCTTTGCAGTCCCTGATGTTATGATTTTTAGAAAATACTAAAAATGGCACAGAACACATGCAATGAGCAATGTAATAAACTGAAACCACAGTTTTCCTGGCAATTTAGTCCAGCTTTTCCTATTGAGTTATCACCTTTCCTGAGCTGCACATCAGTCTCCCTGCTTTACGGTGCCTGTTTGCACCATTCACAAAAATACAGGTATTCCAAAATACAAAGTTATGAAATACCACATGCCCTAAGAAATGTCCATCCTTTTGCAACTCTCCCATGAAAAGGAAGTTCCCTTCCTTTGGCGAGAATGCTGGAAGAAGTGCAGGGTGCAGCCTCAGAAGCTGGTGGTGTACTCATTCCTTGTGCTGGCACTGGTCTCGGTGTAGCCACCAGCATCTTTCGTCACCGTGAAAGCCCTTTGTGCAGCTCGGCGTGGCAGGAGCAGCTTGTAGGCTGCTGCCCTGTACTTCTTTGAGATGAGGTTGTAGAGGATGGGGTTGATGGATGCACTCAGGTAGAAAAGCTGCAGAGCGACTATGTTAAAGTACTGGGAGAACAGCATCATCCTCACGTCCCGCGTGTTTATAAATATGATCCTGCCAATGTGGAAAGGCAACCAGCAAATTACAAAGGCCAGAACCACCACAGCTATAAGACAAAATAACATACGCAGCAGTTAAGGAGTGAGTTAACTTTTCAACCGTTCAGTAAGCTAAATTTTATGTGGCTGATTTTGCAGGTTCTTCTGATACAAATGATATATAGAAATAGTGGCATTAAATTGTTGGAAAACCATGAAAATGGGAACAGCATCAAGTCTGACTGTTAGTCTTTGAATTAAAAGGTGACTGGTAAAACCTTCGGCTAAACTGTGAGATGAGTTTGCTGAGGAAAATGTAAACAACCAACAGTGGCAAAACATCCATGTAATAACATCAGGCACAGCAAAGGTTCCCCTTGGCAATGTCTGTGATGCCACACATGCCATGTGACAACAAAAGTCAGAGTTAGAAGAGGAGTTTTTCTGGAAGCACACAGCAGCTCCTTTCACTGCAGAGCTGTAGTTTAATATGTCTACATCACTGAAAAAGACCAGGGCTGCATTCAGTCACCCAAGCTCAATTGTTATGGGATGGCATCTAACATAAAAGATTAGAGCATGGTTGGTCTATTGATTTTTTCCCACTGAAGCTCCTACACGTATCCCCAGACAATTATATCCCCAGACAATTACTGCTGGAGATGTATTTGACTAGATGGATCTCTAGCCTGAGTCACTTCAGCTGTTCTCCTGGTCTTGCATTGCATTTTAGCATGATGCAAACAAATAAAAATACAGACACTCTTGCGATGGCAACACAGCAGGAGCAGATGAGGAGCAATTAAATAAGTGTATTACTGTATTCCTGTTTTTAATTATTGCATGTAAATAAAGGCACATAAGTAAAATACATAATCACTTATGGAGCATCCCCTGTGTTTCTCAGAGCTTACAAAAAAGAGATATAGCCAAAGAGAGTTGGCTGAAACTCACCACACACGTAGTGCTGTGAGAGCAGCTCTTTGAGATAAGGGGGCACTGGTGTGGTTTGGTTGCATTCTGAGATCACAGTCATGGGTGTTTTGTTGGAAAACCTTGTGCCTACCTCAATGTAACTAACTTCCTCAATTAACTCAGTAAAATTCTCTAAGGCTTATTAGTTTGTTTCCTTTGTGCTATGCTATTTCCATCCAGCTGATTACATCACTGGTAAAAGAAGTCTCCCATGTAGCATGTATAAACTTCACTAAAGATAGGAAAAAACCCAACCAGGACATTTTATGTTCAATGGTTGGATTTCTTTATTCTTTCCTTTACTTCTTCCTTCAGATTGATCACTACTCACAGACTTTAAAGCTGCAGAGCAGACTGTGATCTCTAACTTTCCAGAGCCTGATGCTAGGTTATCAAATGTATGGCTAAGAAACTGAATGGAAAATTAACAGCATCCTGTGTCTGTAGAAAGCACTTCAGTACTATGTGATTTGTCTGCAAACAGCTCGCAGGGGTTAAGTTGCTGGTTTACAGCCTCCTTGGGCAACCAGTGGGTTTACATCTAGGAGAGCCAGGAACTACTGCTGTGAAAATCAAACCTATTTTTCAGAAATTTTCTATCCAGAGGTGTTGCTGCCCAGTGAAAGAGACGACTGATGTGACCACAGTTTTAATGAAACTGCAGACTACCTTGTGCTCAGTTCTGCCTGGTAAGAT
>NW_008660427.1:15679-15971 GCF_000695815.1 Acanthisitta chloris
ATGTGCAGTGCTACACTGGGTGAAGCCTCAGCCGTGAGGGAGAAAAATCCCTGCTGTGGCAGCTCCCAGGAGCACTGAAGGACTTGGGAGCACGGCTGGGATGTTCCCCT
Organism: Acanthisitta chloris; assembly: GCF_000695815.1. Taxonomy (NCBI): domain Eukaryota; kingdom Metazoa; phylum Chordata; class Aves; order Passeriformes; family Acanthisittidae; genus Acanthisitta; species Acanthisitta chloris. Next base: position 15,790 of record NW_008660427.1, read on the forward strand.
GTGCTACTCCCTATCCTGCACAGGAGCTGCAGGTGCTTCAGCCCTGGTTCTCAGCCCAGCCATGGCCCCTGCCCCGCTCTTCGCCCCAGTCTCGGCCTGAGGGATGGTGAGGGACTCACCCAGGATCTTGATGGTGTGTCGGTGCCCCTTGTCGCGGAGGGCCGAGCTGGGGCCCCGCAGGC